>NC_070580.1:38737120-38809620 GCF_027409825.1 Scomber japonicus
CACATCCACTTCCACACCCACTTCCACTTCCACATCCACATCCACTTCCACATCCACATCCACTTCCACATCCACTTCCACATCCACATCCACTTCCACATCCACATCCACATCCACTTCCACATCCACATCCACTTCCACATCCACATCCACATCCACATCCACTTCCACATCCACTTCCACTTCCACATCCACATCCACTTCCACATCCACATCCACATCCACATCCACAGCCACATCCACTTCCACATCCACATCCACTTCCACATCCACATCCACATCCACTTCCACTTCCACTTCCACATCCACATCCACATCCACTTCCACTTCCACATCCACTTCCACATCCACTTCCACATCCACATCCACATCCACTTCCACTTCCACATCCACATCCACATCCACTTCCACATCCACATCCACTTCCACATCCACTTCCACATCCACATCCACTTCCACATCCACTTCCACATCCACATCCACTTCCACTTCCACTTCCACATCCACATCCACATCCACTTCCACATCCACATCCACTTCCACATCCACATCCACTTCCACATCCACATCCACATCCACTTCCACTTCCACATCCACATCCACTTCCACATCCACTTCCACATCCACTTCCACATCCACATCCACTTCCACATCCACTTCCACATCCACTTCCACTTCCACATCCACATCCACATCCACATCCACATCCACATCCACTTCCACATCCACATCCACTTCCACATCCACATCCACATCCACATCCACTTCCACATCCACATCCACATCCACATCCACTTCCACTTCCACATCCACATCCACTTCCACATCCACTTCCACATCCACTTCCACATCCACTTCCACATCCACATCCACTTCCACATCCACTTCCACATCCACTTCCACTTCCACATCCACATCCACATCCACATCCACATCCACATCCACTTCCACATCCACATCCACTTCCACATCCACTTCCACATCCACTTCCACATCCACATCCACATCCACTTCCACATCCACATCCACATCCACTTCCACACCCACTTCCACATCCACATCCACATCCACATCCACTTCCACATCCACATCCACTTCCACATCCACATCCACTTCCACTTCCACATCCACATCCACACCCACTTCCACATCCACATCCACTTCCACATCCACATCCACTTCCACATCCACTTCCACATCCACATCCACATCCACTTCCACATCCACTTCCACATCCACTTCCACATCCACATCCACATCCACTTCCACATCCACATCCACTTCCACATCCACTTCCACATCCACATCCACATCCACTTCCACATCCACATCCACATCCACATCCACTTCCACATCCACATCCACATCCACATCCACATCCACTTCCACTTCCACATCCACTTCCACATCCACATCCACATCCACATCCACATCCACATCCACTTCCACATCCACTTCCACTTCCACTTCCACATCCACATCCACTTCCACATCCACATCCACATCCACTTCCACATCCACATCCACACCTACAACCATATCCACATCCATATCCACATCCACTTCCACATCCACATCCACTTCCACATCCACTTCCACATCCACTTCCACATCCACTTCCACATCCACTTCCATATCCACATCCACTTCCACTTCCACTTCCACATCCACATCCACATCCACTTCCACATCCACATCCACTTCCACTTCCACATCCACATCCACTTCCACATCCACATCCACTTCCACATCCACTTCCACATCCACTTCCACATCCACTTCCACATCCACATCCACTTCCACTTCCACATCCACATCCACTTCCACATCCACATCCACTTCCACTTCCACATCCACTTCCACATCCACTTCCACATCCACTTCCACTTCCACATCCACTTCCACTTCCACATCCACTTCCACATCCACATCCACTTCCACATCCACATCCACTTCCACATCCACATCCACATCCACATCCACTTCCACTTCCACATCCACTTCCACATCCACTTCCACTTCCACATCCACTTCCACATCCACATCCACATCCACTTCCACATCTACACCCAGATCCACTTCCACATCCACTTCCACTTCCACATCCACATCTACACCCACATCTACACCCAGATCCACTTCCACATCCACTTCCACTTCCACATCCACTTCCACATCCACATCCACTTCCACATCCACATCCACTTCCACATCCACATCCACTTCCACTTCCACATCCACTTCCACTTCAACATCCACTTCCACTTCCACTTCCACTTCCACATCCACTTCCACACCCACACCCACTTCCACATCCACATCCACTTCCACATCCACAACCACATCCACTTCCACATCCACATCCACTTCCACATCCACTTCCACATCCACATCCACTTCCACTTCCACATCCACTTCCACACACCACCAGTCCCCCCCCCAACACGCCACCAGTCCTACACCAACACACCACCAGTCCTACACCAACACGCCACCAGTCCTACACCAACACGCCACCAGTCCTACACCAACACACCACCAACACGCCACCAGTCCTACACCAACACACCACCAGTCCTACACCAACACGCCACCAGTCCTACACCAACACACCACCAGTCCTACACCAACACACCACCAACACACCACCAGTCCTACACCAACACACCACCAACACGCCACCAGTCCTACACCAACACACCACCAGTCCTACACCAACACGCCACCAGTCCTACACCAACACACCACCAGTCCTACACCAACACACCACCAACACGCCACCAGTCCTACACCAACACACCATCAGTCCTACACCAACACGCCACCAGTCCTACACCAACACACCACCAGTCCTACACCAACACACCACCAGTCCTACACCAACACACCACCAGTCCTACACCAACACACCACCAACACACCACCAGTCCTACACCAACACACCACCAGTCCTACACCAACACACCACCAACACGCCACCAGTCCTACACCAACACACCACCAGTCCTACACCAACACACCACCAGTCCTACACCAACACACCACCAATACACCACCAGTCCTACACCAACACACCACCAGTCCTACACCAACACATCACCAGTCCTACACCAACACACCACCAACACGCCACCAGTCCTACACCAACACACCACCAGTCCTACACCAACACACCACCAGTCCTACACCAACACGCCACCAGTCCCCCCCATCACACCACCAGTCCTACACCAACACGCCACCAGTCCTACACCAACACGCCACCAGTCCTACACCAACACACCACCAGTCCTACACCAACACACCACCAGTCCTCCACCAACACACCACCAGTCCTACACCAACACGCCACCAGTCCTACACCAACACGCCACCAGTCCTCCACCAACACACCACCAGTCCTACATCAACACGCCACCAGTCCTACACCACCAGTCCTACACCAACACACCACCAGTCCTACACCAACACACCACCAGTCCTACACCAACACACCACCAGTCCTACACCAACACGCCACCAGTCCTACACCATCACGCCACCAGTCCTACACCAACACGCCACCAGTCCTACACCAACACGCCACCAGTCCTACACCAACACGCCACCAGTCCTACACCAACACGCCACCCAGTCCTACACCAACACACCACCAACACACCGCCAGTCCTACACCAACACGCCACCAGTCCTACACCAACACGCCACCAGTCCTACACCATCACGCCACCAGTCCTACACCAACACGCCACCAGTCCTACACCAACACACCACCAGTCCTACACCAACACGCCACCAGTCCTACACCAACACACCACCAGTCCTACACCAACACACCACCAGTCCTACACCAACACGCCACCAACACACCGCCAGTCCTACACCAACACACCACCAGTCCTACACCAACACACCACCAGTCCTACACCAACACACCACCAGTCCTACACCAACACACCACCAGTCCTACACCAACACACCACCAGTCCTACACCATCACACCACCAGTCCTCCACCAACACACCACCAGTCCTACACCAACACACCACCAGTCCTACACCAACACGCCACCAACACACCACCAGTCCTACACCAACACGCCACCAACACACCGCCAGTCCTACACCAACACACCACCAGTCCTACACCAACACACCACCAGTCCTACACCAACACATCCAACCTGCTCAGACCTGAGATCAGTCTCACCGCCTGCAGACAAACTGAAACCTGCTTTCATTCTCAGTCTGTCAGGTATAAACACATCTACCTTTATTTATCTGCTGTTTCTATCTGATAGAAAAGCTCCTGTAGAACAAATATCTGAAATAAAGTCAGTGTCTAAGTGGAACTAGTCCTTTAACAGCTGCAGCTCTCAGACACATGTTTAAACCGGCTTCAGTGAATAATATTAATCACCTCTCTGCTGACGTCATTAACAGAGCTTCACTTTTGGAGCTTTTCCTCTCTACAGTTCTAGCTCTACTCAGCTTGGTTTGGTACCAGGAACCTTTTTTCAGAGCTCAGAGAGAAGGATGATGTAATGAAGCAGGAAGAAGCTCAGAGAGAAGGATGATGTAATGAAGCAGGAAGGATGATGTAATGAAGCAGGAAGGATGATGTAATGAAGCAGGTAGAAGCTCAGAGAGAAGGATGATGTAATGAAGCAGGTAGAAGCTCAGAGAGAAGGATGATGTAATGAAGCAGGAAGGATGATGTAATGAAGCAGGAAGGATGATGTCATGAAGCAGGAAGGATGATGTAATGAAGCAGGTAGAAGCTCAGAGAGAAGAATGATGTAATGAAGCAGGTAGAAGCTCAGAGAGAAGGATGATGTAATGAAGCAGGAAGGATGATGTCATGAAGCAGGAAGGATGATGTAATGAAGCAGGAAGCAGGTAGAAGCTCAGAGAGAAGGATGATGTAATGAAGCAGGTAGAAGCTCAGAGAGAAGGATGATGTAATGAAGCAGGAAGCAGGTAGAAGCTCAGAGAGAAGGATGATGTAATGAAGCAGGTAGAAGCTCAGAGAGAAGAATGATGTAATGAAGCAGGTAGAAGCTCAGAGAGAAGGATGATGTAATGAAGCAGGAAGGATGATGTCATGAAGCAGGAAGGATGATGTAATGAAGCAGGTAGAAGCTCAGAGAGAAGGATGATGTAATGATGTAATGAAGCAGATAGGATGATGTAATGAAGCAGGAAGGATGATGTCATGAAGCAGGAAGGATGATGTAATGAAGCAGGTATTAACGAGCAGAGCGAGGCTCGGTGTTTGACCTCGGCGTCGGACTCTCCGGGGAAATAAAGGAAACACTTTGCTGCTCTGATTTATTCATGAAGTGCAAACATCAAACATGTCACAGCAGATTCTGTCTTTACGTCTCCGGTCGCCATGACGACGACACTGAGCCTGCATTTAGGACACTGCATTACAACAATGGTAAAGTCTGCACACACATACACACACACACACACACACACACACACACACACACGTATTTGCAGAGCACACATCGTCCTGCTGGCTGAAGATGAACTTTGTGACCTGAAGCTCCTCAAACAGTCAGCTGACGTTAAACCATCAGAAACCTCTGACACACATGTGTGTGATGTAACATTCATTAAATAACAGCTTATAGTTTTTTAAATATGCTCAAAACTTTACATTTATTTATTTATTTGAGCATCGTCCCTGCTCAAATAAAGAATAAAGAATAAGAGTAAGGCAGACATGAGAGAATAAGATGTGTGTGTGTGTGTGAGGAGCTCCGGTCCTCTGAAATGAGGCCAACCAGGAAGTAACTTAGAGCTGCATTCTATCAAAAGGCCACCAGGGGGCGACCGTCTCTATACAAGTCAATGGAGAAGTAACTTAGAGCTGCATTCTATCAAAAGGCCACCAGGGGGCGACCGTCTCTATACAAGTCAATGGAGAATTCACCAACTTCTCACTTGATTTCTAACCTCAGTAAACGTTTTCAAAATCTCTATACAAGTCAATGGAGTGGCTACGTCCTGATTGACAGGTTGATTGCCCAATATCCTCGAGATCCAGCCCTCGTAACCATAGCAACCTCCCCGCTCCGCCCATGGCCCCGCCTCATGCCCATTTAAGTAGAATCCATGTTTTTATTTTTCCCAGCATGCACCTGAAATTTTCAAGATGGCGCTGCCCAGATTAGAAACTATTGGTTTCCGAGCAGCAGTCCACAAACCAATGGGTGACGTCACGGATGTTACGTCTGTTTCTTTTATACAATCTGTGGTTAATGTGCAACTACATATCGACGCAGACGACGTCTATGATCCCGAATGTCTTCAGGATATAGTATTTCAGTATTTGTGATTTTGCGTTTTATGCATTATTGTTTAGTCATGCGCTGCACAGCTTCTGCCACCAGGTGCTGCTGTTGAGTCAGAAAAAAAAGAGCTGTGAAAAATCTGTTTGTTGTTTTTTGTACGTTACAGTAGAGAGCAGTGTTGGGCACGTTACTTTTAAAAAGTAATTAGTTATAGTTACAGTTACTTCTCCCAAAAAGTAACTGTGTTAGTAACTGAATTACTCCATTATAAAAGTAACTAGTTATCAGGGAAAGTAACTATTGCGTTACTTTAAAAAGTATAAATATGTCTGTTCTGTGTTTTTGGCCACAAGTGTTGTAGTGGCGTGTGCCGTTGAGAGATGCTTCATTAGGTCAGAGTTGCTTGTAACGGACGCTCTGATACATAATGTACATTTATGTTCCTGCCTTTCACCTCAAGGAGATTTAAGTAGTGTCTGTACTTCCTGTTTAAAAACGCAACCTTTTCCTCCGAGCTTGCCACTGCTGCAGCTTCTGTTAGTTTGTGTGTGTGACGCTGCTGTGTACATGTGTGTGTGTGTGTGTGTGTGTGTGTGTGTGTGTGAGGCTGCTGTGTGCATGTGTGTGTGTGTGTGTGTGTGTGCATGTGTGTGTGCATGTGTGTGTGCATGTGTAAACACTGCCTCTGATTGGCTTACCATGAAATCTTACTCTGCCTTAACCAACCATCATCACTGTTGTTCCGCCCCTCCCGTCTTTTGTGGCTGAGAGCAAAGTTGGATGAGAACAGGTTCACTGAGTAGATTAGCTTCAGTTTGTAACGTGCCTCATTTAATTAAGTAACGTAATGGCGTTGTAACCATGGACCATGGTAACCATGGTTACCCGTTACTGAAAAAAGTAACGCCGTTTATTTAAACAGCGTTATTCCATCACTGGTAGAGAGAACATGCTAGGTTTGTTTTTTAGCAGCTGTTATTCTTTCATATTTACTTGATTTAAACTACTGTGCCTCCTAATATATCAGTGTGTTCCTGTCACTGTACAGCAGCTCATATATTTCACTTCCTGCTAAAAGTCTTAACTTTCATAATTTACAGTAAATCCTGTTTATTGTAATTTAACCTTGTTACATCTGATCCTGCTCCACATGAGGAGACGCATTAAAACCAAGGTTAGAATCGAGTGAGTAGTTTTAATTTATCTCCAATGAACCAGAAATGAAAGTTTAATGTTTGAATTACTCAACTTTAGCCTTTGTGAGCAGAACAGATTTATTCTGTACAGTCTTCACTTAACCCTCCTGTTGTCCTCGAGGCAAGGAAGGGAGGGAGGAAGAAGGAAGGAAAGGAGGGAGGGAGGATGGAAGGGAGGGAAGGAAAGGAAAGAAGGAAGGATGGAAGTGAGGAAGAAGGAAGGAAAGGAGGGAGGGAGGGAGGAAGGGAGGGAGGGAGAAGGAAGGAAGGAAGGAAGGAATGAAGGAAGGGAAGATCGGAAGGAAGGAAAGGAGGGAGGGAGGGAGGGAGGGAGGGAGGGAGGAAAGAAGGAAGGAAGGAAGGAATGAAGGAAGGAAAGGAGGGAGGGAGGGAAGGAGGAAAGAAGGAAGGGAGGAAGGTGGATGGAGGAAGGAGGGAAAGAAAGAAGGAAGGGAGGAAGGTGGATGGAGGAAGGAGGGAAGGAAGGAAGGAAGGAAAGAAGGAACAGTAAAAACAGACGGGGTCAATTTGACCCGGGAGGACGACACGATGGGTAATATTTTATGTTGTAATTATTGGTTTGAGCTATTTAATTATATTTGTTTCTCATCTACCTACTACACACACACACACACACACCAACACACACACACACACCGACACACACACACACACACACACACACACACACACACACACACACACAGGCAGCAGCTTCAGATCAACGCTGCTCTTCTTCTTCTGTGGTTTCAGTCTCTGCTGCTGTTACACTGATCCGTTACATGTTGGGTTGCAGAGCGTGACGTCTGAGCTCCAGATGGCTCACACACACACACACACACACACACACACACACCCACACACACACACACACACACACACACACACACAGGGCCACCCGCAGGTCACAGCGCTAACAGAGCAGGTCACTACACACCAGTGAGAACTACACACACGTCACAGCCTATTCTGGGCCGCCTGGCGCTGGGAGAGCTCCGTCAGCTCTGACCTCCACTCACACCGTCTCCTCTGCTCTGTGACGCTCACACTGACTCACACTCCTCCCTTCCTTCTTTCCTTCCCTCCTTCCTTGTTTCCTCTGTCCTTCTTTCCTTCCCCCTTTCCTATTTTTCCTTCCTCAATTTCCTTCCTCAATTCCTCCCTTCTTTCCTCTGTTCTGTCCTTCTTTCCATCCTTCCTCCCTACCTCCTTTCCTCCCTTCCTTCCTCCCTTCCTCCCTCACTTCCTTCCTTTCTTCCTTCCTCCCTTCCTTCCTTCCTTCCCTCCTTTCCTTCCTTCCTTCTTTCCTTCCTTCCCTCCTTGTCTTCCTTCCTTCCTTCCCTCCTTCCCTTCCTTCTTCCTCCCTCCCTGCCTTCCTTCTTCCATCCTTCCTTCCTCCCTTCCTTCTTCCTCCCTTCCTTCCTTGACTCGAGGACAACAGGAGGGTTAATATAAGCGTTAGAGTAACATGATTTTAACGCTGTATGTCCTTCGCAGGCTTCTGTACTTGAGGTAGAGTTGGATGTCTCAAGACCACTTGTATGTGGTCTCGGTCTTGTCACAGTCTCGACCGTCTTTGGTCTTGTCTTGGTCTCATTGTCTTGGTCTTGCGGTCTCAGGTCGACATAGTGATCGGGAGATTTGCAACAAATAATGTCCATGATACAAAACATAACATTCGATAATGCAACATTAAATTATTTCGCCTTTCACGCCCTTCGAATGCAATTGCTATACATAGTTTATCTCACATTTACAGTGAGTGAGCTCACAGTCACACACATTCATCACATGCTCTGTCTCTGCATTGTTCAATCTAGTTGAAATAATACCTTCTTACATTGAGTTTAAACTGGGACTGAACCTCTTACCCCAGTATGCTGCTCTTATTCAATTGATGCAAGTTATGGTGGAACATGTAACACGAGCTCACTAGCTGCTTTTTGTTGTTTTTTTTGGTCTCGGCCTTGGTCTCGTCTGGTCTCGGTCTCGTCTCGACTTTGTCTCGGTCTTGACTCAGTCTGTCTTGGCCTTGGTCTCGTCTTGGTCTCGGTCTTGATACCCTCTGGTCTTGGTAGTGTCTTGGTCTCGGTTTAGGCGGTCTTGACTACAAGTCTAACTTGAGGCCAGACTTGGTCTTAACCAGGACAATCTCTCTTCTGCTTTTCAGATAAACTGTCAACAGGAATCAGCGTCTGTTTACTGAGATCACTCTGCAGACATGAGGTTCAGAGTTTCAGTGGAAGCAGGAATCATTAAATCATGATTTGTTGTTGTTTACGTCTCCGATAACTTCCCGAACACTCGAGAGACGAGAGGAGCGAGAGGAGCGTGAGCAGAGACAGCCACACAAAGCCAGAGGAGGACGGCCGTTAACGGAGTCATTAAAAGGCGGGCGATGAATTTTTACAGGAGGATGTGGAAGTGTGTGTGTGTGTGTGTGTGTGTGTGTGTGTGCGTGTGTGTGTGTGTGTAATTACCTGCAGTCTGAGAGGAAACGCGCCCAACGACTTCCTGATTAGTTGTTTCTGTCGTCGGATCAGAGAGGCAAAAGGAAGGAAAGAAGGAAGGAAGGAAGGAAGGAAGGAAAAGGGATTAGAAAGGTAAGGAAGGAGGGAAGGAAAGACAAAAGGAAGGAAGGAAGGAAGGAAGGAAGGAAGGAAGGAAGGAAGACACAAAGCCAGAGGAGGACGGCCGTTAACGGAGTCATTAAAAGGCGGGCGATGAAATTTTATAGGAGGATGTGGAAGTAAGTGTGTGTGTGTGTGTGTGTGTGTGTGCGTGTGTGTATGTGTGTGTGTGTGTGTGAAAGAGATTTAAGCGTTGCTGTTCAATCAATAGCTGAGTGAGAGAGCTCAGAGGAAACTCCTCCTGGCTTCTCTTCAAAGCCTCCTTCATTATGCAGGCGCTGCAATTACCTGGAAGTCTGAGAGGAAACGCGCCCAACGACTTCCTGATTAGTTGTTTCTGTCGTCGGGTCAGAGAGGAAGCGGCTCAGACGCTGCTTTGACTCCTTAAACCAGAGGAGTCAAACTCATATTCATTCAAGGGCCACATACAGACCAATCTGATCTCATGTGGGCCGGATCATTAAAGAGATGGAGGGAAGGAAGGAAGAAAGGAAGGAAGGAAATAAGAAGGGAAGGAAGGAAAGACAGGCAAAAGGAAGGAGGGAAGAAAGGTAGGAAAGAGAGATAGTGAAGGACGGACAGACAGAAGGAAGGAAAGAAGGAAGGACACTCAGAAGGGAGGGAGGGAGGAAGGAAGGAAGGAAATAAGAAGGGAAGGAAAGTGGGAAGAAAGGTAGGAAAGACAGATGAAGGAAGGACAGATGGAAGGAATGGAGGAAGGAAGGAAGAAAGGGAGGAAGGACGGATGGAGGGAATGAAAAAAAGGATAAAAGGAAGGTAGGGAGGAAGGACAGATGGAAGGAAGGAAGGACAGATGGAAGGAAGGAAGGAAGGACAGAAGGAAGAAAGGAAGGAAGGAAGGAAGGAAGGAAAAGAACACAGAAAGGAAAGTGGGCCAGATCGGACGCCTTGGCGGGCCTGTTCTGGCCCACGGGCCTCATGTTTGACCCCCCTGCCTTAAACTGATCCTGAGCTGTCGACCCATCTGCTGCCTCCTCCTCTCCTTTCCTCCTCTCCTTTCCTCCTCTCCTTTCCCTCGCTGCTATCTTCCTTTCACTCCCTCTGCTTTTTATCTCTCTGGATGACCTTACATATAATCACTCTGTGGAAGGAAGGAAGGAAGGAAGGAAAGGAAGGAAGGAAAAGGGATTAGGAAGATAAGGAAGGAAGGAAAGAAGGAAAGAAGGAAGGAAAAGGGATTAGGAAGATAAGGAAGGAAGGAAAGAAGGAAGGAAGGAAGGAAAAGGGATTAGGAAGGGAGCTTTTTATCTCTTACATATCATCACTCTGTGTTTAACATTCACGTTACGTTCTGCCTCAACTCGCCGTTAGACTCTGAAACTATATGAAGAAATCTTTCAGTCTTATTTTACATTCACACCACAGTTTATATATTTGAAAGGATGAAGAAATAGATTCATACACACTTACAGTTTCTATAAGTAGGACCTGACTGATGATGGATGTCTGGGACCGATACTGATATTAGGGAGTAAATGATTTCAGATATCACTATATCGGTCGTCATACATCCAGAGAATAAATACATGAATTCACATTTTTTACAGTGATCCATCAAATGTGACAATAAGCTTATTGTATAAAGTGACATCAGTCCATCATCCGTATCAGGGTCAGTGACAAAGTGTTGGTAAGATGAACATTTCCAAAATAAAAGCAAAATGTACGTTTAGTATTTTGGTTGGTTTCATGTCAGTTGAAAGGAAGTTGGAAGTCAGAGTCGGGATCGTTCCAGTTTAGACTTCAGAAACCAGTTCTCTCCAGGTCAGCTGCTGATAGAAATACCAGTTATACCAGTATAAACAGTAGCAACGCGTCCACAGATAGAAGCTGGACAGCGCTGTGTTCAATCAACCACTGATTTAATATCTGCTAATAATAATAAACAGGAAGTGACGACAACTTCCACACTACAGTTTTAGTTTTGTTTAGTTTTGTTTAATCTGACTATATAAAGCTCTTTGTGCTTCATCACAGTGTATGGAAAGTGATTTACAGATAAAGTTTGATTGATTTGATTGAACCTGGATTTTGAGATCGGGGCTGCTGAGGTTCTTCCGACCTTCCAAGTCACAAATCTCACAAAATCCAACTTCAGGGACTCTTCCAATTGAGATTTCAGACCCCATAATATCGAACGCTAACGTGTACTCTGAGCAACAGCATCATTCAGTGCTCCTGTTGTGCTCAGGTCAAGGAAGGACAGGAGAAAGGGATGAGGAAGGCAGGAAGGAAGGAAGGAAGGGAGGAAGGAAAGGAGTAAGGTGGGAGGACGGGAGGGAGGACGGGAGGAAGTAAGGAAAGGAGTAAGGAAGAGGGAGCAAAAAAAGAGGGAGGAAGGAAGGAACAGTCAAAAGAGAGGAGGGTCAATTTGACCCGGGAGGACGATGGGGGTGTTAAAAGCTGTGGGTTAAGGGTTAATAAATGATAAATATGATGTAAAATATATTCCCCTCAGCATGTTTGACGGACTGTATATAAATTATTCTAATCCTGCAGTTTCCTGTTTGCTGAGTGAAGAAGTTTGAGGTAGAACTCTTTCATTCAGCTCTCAGTAACAATTAGAAGCAGCTTCCTGTTCAAATCAAGGACTTGTGGACTCTTTGTTCTCCAGCAGCGAGTCAGCAGGTAATAAATTACTGTTTTCTGTCACGCTGACATTCCTTCAGAAATCAAGACATCATGATTCAGCTGCTGTCGCCTCCAGGAGTAAAAAGAAAGTGAAAAACAAACCTGCAGCAGAGACAGACTCAGGATCTGATACCTGACCCTGAAAATCTGGGACTCTGGTCTCTGCGGTGGTTGACAGTCTGCCGCTCTTTACGCAGCTCAGCCGGTGGAGTCAGTGACCCAAACAAATGTTCAGCAAACAGCTCGAACACGAACACGGAGCTCTGGTTTTATTCACGTCATGAAAAACATCTAAAAACCTGCAGGAAAGACAGTTTAACCTTCCTGTCGTCCTCCTACCTTCATTCTTTCCTTCTTCCCTCCCTCCTTCTTACTTCCCTTTGTCCTTTCTTCCTCCCTCCCTCCTTCTTTCCTTCCCTCCTTCCTTCCTTTCCTTCCTCTCTTCCTTCTTTCACCTGTCCTTTCCTTCCTTCCTCCCTTCCGCTTTTCCTTTCTCATTCCTTCCTTCTTTCCTCCGTCCTTCCTTCTTCCTCTCTTCCTTCCTTCCTTCCTTCCTCCATCCTTCCTTCCTTCCTTCCTCCCTTCCTTCCTTCCTTCCTCCTTTCCTTCCCTCCCTCCTTTCCTTCCTTCTTTCCTTTCCTTCCTTCCCTCCTTCCATCCTTCCTTCCTTCTCCCTCCCTCCCTTCCTCCCTCCCTCCTTTCCTTCCTTCTTCCTCACTTCCATCCTTCCTTCTTTCCTTTCCTTCCCTCCCTTCCTCCCTCCTTCCCTTCCTTCCATCCTTCCTTCTTCCTCCCTTCCTTCCTTGACTCGAGGACAACAGAAGGGTTAACTGCATGAAGCATGAAGCAGATTAAACCAGTAGACATTACCTTAAAGTATTTATCATTAATATAAAGTAAGTAAACATGTAATAAATGTCATTAATGGATATAAATGACATTGTTCATGACTGTCATTCATCATCTGTTCATGCAGCAGCTCACAGGAGGTTTTTACTTAATCATTTCAAAGCCTCCAAACAATTATCAGACTCACTGTTAGAAACTGGATCTATGATTCATGAAGCTCAGTTTGTCCTTCATTAGGCACCAAGTACGTCCTATTTATAGAAAGTCTTTAGTCTTCAGTTTGCCTCTGCGTCGGCTTAATGTACAGCATGTTTAATGTGGAACAACAAGAGATGCATTTATGACTTTGCTTTGCCCGCATAAAAATAAACTAATAATAAATGTAAACGTGGAGCCTCGAGGCGTTTGCAGTCATTAGTCTCACAGACTCTGAGCTGCTACCTTATCGTGGTGGAGGGGTTAGCGTGTCCCAATGACTCCAGGAGCTCAGTTGTCGGGGGATTTATGCCCCTGGTAGGGTCACCCATGCAAACAGGTCCTGGGGGAGGGACCAGACAAAGGGTAGCTAGTCTTCAGTTTCCCTCGCCCGGACGTAGGTCACCGGGGCCCCCCCTGGAGCCAGGCCTGGTGTTGCTTTGACCATGTGCCGGGGGACATTAAGTCCAAGTGGGCCATGGTCGGTGCTTCCATTGTCAAGGTGGCCGACCGGTGGCCACCGGTGGTGAGGGATGCCGTCAAGCTGAAGAAAGAGTCCTATGAGGCCTTTTTGGCCTGTGGGACTCCAGAGGCAGCAGGCAGGTAGCGACATGGGAGGAGTTCGGTGAGGCCATGGAGAACGACTTCCGGACGGCTTCGAAGAGGTTCTGGACCACCATCTCAGGAGGGGGAAGCAGTGCACCGTTAACACTGTGTATGGTGGGGATGACCGTGTCCCTCGGGGAGTCCTGTGGGGGATTCTCCGGGAGTATGGGGTACCGGACCCCCTGATAAGGGCCGTCCGTTCCCTGTATGACCGGTGCCAGAGCTTGTTCCACATCGCCGGTAATAAGTGGGACTTGTTTCCAGTGAGGGTTGGACTCCGCCAGGGCTGCTCTTTGTCACCGATCCTGTTCATAATCTTTATGGACAGGATTTCTAGGTGCAGCCAGGGTGTGGAGGGGGTCCGGTTTGGTGACCTCAGGATTGGGTCACTGCTTTTTGCAGATGATGTGGTCCTGTTGGCTTCATCAGACCGTGACCTCCAACTCTCACTGGATCGGTTCGCTGCCAAGTGTGAAGCGGCCGGGATGAGAATCAGCACCTCCAAATCCGAGTCCATGGTCCTCAACCGGAAAAGGGTGGAGTGCACTCTCCGGGTCGGGGATGAGATCCTGCCCCAAGTGGAGGAGTTCAAGTAGGAGCGTGAGACCGACAGGCGGATTATTATTATTTTTTGGCTTTGTGGTTACCAGGCCAGCTCCTCATCCTCCTCATCCTCCTCATCATCCTCTTCGTCCTCTTCATCCTCATCATCCTCGTAATCATCATCATCTGCACCAGCGATTCTTCAGCTCGGCTGGTTCCGGTAGTAAACAGTACAGTAGGGATGACTTGTTTTCTTTTCTTTTATTGATAATTTAGTTTTTTGACATTGTTGTTATTATTTTGTTAGCATTTTATTTGTGTGTGTGGTTATATTGTGTTTCGTGTTCGCTGTGTTTCCTTCCTCACCTGCTCTGCATTAGCCTCGTTAGCCAATCAGCTCCCAGCCTGCTCTTGTGTCTCTCCACCTGTTCCTTGTTGTTTCATCAGTCCAGTTTGTATCTAAGTCCTGGTTTTCGTCGGTAAACTTCTTCAACCCAGTTTGACATCAAAACGTATCACCGCTACGTTGGTCCTATTTTTTCATTGAATGTATATGATGTTCAGTTTAACCATTATTACAAAGATTTTTTCTGATGTCGACACAAAATTGTAGGAATGCTACATTTTGTCATTTGCCATGGATTACATCTCTAATACGTTTTCATTCAACACACTCAGCCACGCACAGAGATATTAATTCAACAACCTTTCTCTCTTTATTATTTCTCTGTGGATATTCTGAGATGAGAAGTGATTTAGAAGAGCAGTTTGATTATATTGGTAATATTAAAGTTGAGAAATAAAGCAGCAACACAACATCAGATTAACTTTGACTATCTGTTATTTTGAGCCAATGTTACAACAAGATTGAACTAAAAACTGTCACAAATGTTTAGTTTCTTGTACAAAATGATGCAGATGACATGCAAGAGATCCACAAACCCTAACCCTAACCCATACCCAACACATACCAAACTATCTGAACCAATGTACAACAATTACAAGTCAATACATCAAAACTTGATTTAATATTAGTATTTTACATGTAGAGTATATTTATATATTCTTCATCATCATCTCTAACTGCTGTGATTCACTCTCACAGAGACCTTCAGTGGAGAAGTCTTCACTGGGAGTTTATCCTTATTGCCAATGTATGGAAACAGTGTGTCAGTGAAAGTGTGTGTGAAGGTGTGTATGTGTGTGTTAGTATCAGGATCAGAGAACGACAGATTTCCTCTGTTCCAGTCCAGATTCACTCTGATCCTCTGGAACTTCTTCTTCACTGGGAGAAAAGTGGAGGGAGCTGATGGTGAATATGCTAAGTATTTATCATCATAGAACTGTATTATCCATAATCCAGACTGTATGTCTTCCTTCCTCTGAACAGACTCTGATAACACACCCAGTCTCCATCCTGTATTGTCTCCAACCTCGACATCCCAGCTGTGAGTCCCTGAGTTAAAGCCCTCAGAGCCCAGGACAGAGAAGGAGTTAAACCTCTCTGGATTATTAGGAAGCTGCTGTTTCTCTCCTCCTCGTCTCACACTGGTCAGATCTTCAGACAGGATGAGTACTGGACCAGCAGTGTTTGGATCCAGAATGACAGGAGTGTAGGAGACCATCTCCTTCATGTTGTTCCAGATGTTGAAGACCAGGTTGCCCAGGTGTTTGGCCTGGTCTATCAGAGCTCCTGAGGGCAGCTGTGGATCATCCAGCAGGGGGCAGCGCTGGACTCTTTCCACTGCAGCCTTGTAGTTGTTCAGGAATGAGACGTCTTCAGCTCTCAGCTCCTCCTCTGTGGCTCTGACTGTGTGTGAAAGAGCTGCTATCTCTCTGCTCAGAGCCTCCATCTTCTCCTTCATCATCTGACTCTTCTGCTCCTCTTCCTCCCTCAGAGCAGCCATCCTGGCCTCCTCTTCCTCTTCTAGAAACTGGTGAAGCTTCTTAAACTGCTCCTTAATCTGCCTCTCTGTGTGTTGGGCCTGGACCTTAATGTGTTCTGCTGTTTGATCAAACTTCACTTTAACTTCTTCACAAACCTTTAACTTCTTCTTTAAGGGCTTCAGAGTTTCCTCAAGTTCCTTCTTGTGTTGTCGTGCAGCTTCATCGATGGGTCTGAATCTGTGGTTGGTGTGTTTTTCTGAATCTCTGCAGACGACACATACTGGCTGCTGATGGTCCAGACAGAAGAGTTTGAGTTTCTCAGAGTGCAGACTACAGAGAACCTCTGAAGCTGTCTGATCTCTGTCCTGTAAGAAGGACTCACACAGGTTCTTTAACACCAGGTTACGAGGTGGTTCAGTCCTTGAAGATCTTCTCTTACAAACTGGACACTCATGTATTAGTTTATCTCTCCACCAGCTCTTCAGACAGTCTTTACAGAAGCTGTGGCTACATGACAGAACAACAGGATCTCTAAAGACCTCATGACAGATCGGACAGCAGAGATCCTCCTCTGATCTGGAAGCCATTTAGTCTCTGAGTGAAGCTGAAAACACAGCAGACAGAAAGTACAGTCAGTCATGGCTCCCCTCCCTCCTCTACTAACTTCACTGACATTTACTTTCAGTGTGACTCCAGTTTTTAGTCAAACTCACCTTCAGTGTGTGGAGAGTCAGCAGGTTGAAGCAGCAGAGTTCTAGTTTTCCACTTTTCTCTCCTGTAGCTGTACTCACTCAGAGGAAGTTGTTAGACTGAAAAACAGAGCATCAGATTCACCTTCAGACCAAACTGTGTGTCTCTTTAGAGAGCAACAATAAACTGTTTCCTGGTTTGTCTCAGGTGAGTCAGGTGAGGGGCGGAGCTTTGTCAGATCTCTTCTGATAAATGTTGTAGCGTCACAGTAACACAGGGTGTGTTTCATTCCTGCACTCAAACACACACATACCATCAAGTTTAAAGATCACAGACTAACAGGTTTTATGTGATTTAATGTGTACAGTACAGAACATCATGACCTGCATGAAGCTTATAAAATAAACTCTCATTCAGAGGAGAAGTTCTGTTCAGCTGTTAGTGTGAAAACTTTACAGGAACTATAGAAACACAAAGGAGTGAATATTGTTCTGGATGATTTATTTAAGATTTGACATATTTCCAAAAACAAATAGGACAGTACCAACACTAATAATAAATGACGGCACACTGATGAACTTGTTGTGGCGCCCTCTGGTGGCACCGACAGAGTTTACTGCCACACACAGCAAGTCTTGCAGCATCAGATCGTTGCTGCTTTTGACTTTTTGTGTTTTTAAGGAGCCAGTCAGGTCTCTGTGCTGCACTTTGTACTCAGTCAGTAGTTTAGTCAGTTTACAAAGGATGCAGACTGAAGCAACAATACTTAACTTACTGCCTTCACACTGAATCAACATAAACACAATTAATCCCTGAAATCCCAAAAAGTCTGAAGAACAGTCCACAAAAAAACTAAACACTGCAACTTATAACTCTATGATTGGTTTCCCCTTTCAAACATAATTCAGTTCAGTTTTTCCATCTTAAATAAAGTAGTTTGTTTTCAGTTGAAATAAAAACCAAAAAAAGCCTCAGTAAAAAAGACAGTTTTACTCACAGTAGTCGGTCTGAAGGTGAATCTGATCTGTGTCTGTCTCTCAGTCTGTGTGTCTCTTTAGAGAGAAGGAACAATAAACTGTTTCCTGGTTCGTCTCAGGTGAGTCAGGTGAGGGGCGGCGCTCGTTGATGTTATGTCACAATGACTCAGGGTGTGTTTCATATCAAAGCATTTACTCATTACTCAGAGGGAAGTGGGAACTGCTGCTGCACAAACTTTAATCAAACAGATATTCAGGTTGAATAATGAGAATCAAAATGTAACTGAGTAAAATCTGTTACTGGAAATGGATCTCATAGAATACTACTAAGGGTAATATGTATTGTAAGATGTAACATGGAATAATGTATGGAAAGGCATCAAATAAAGGAAAAGGCCAAACATATTCAAATATTAATACTTTATATTCATTTTAACACAATGTTTTTTTTAATTCCTGAAATTCCACAGTCTGTGAAGAACAGTCCACAGGAAAACAAAATACTCTGACTAGAAACTAAAAACTCCAGTAAGACTTTTCCTTTTCAAATATAATTCAGTTCAATTTTTCAAAATTCAGTTTGAAAAAGTTGATACTTTCTGAAGCATGTGACTCTTTACCACTGTTGAGTATAAATATACATTTACCAGTTTAGTCATGATTTTCTCAGGTCGGTCACTCTGGTGTGAAGGGAATCTATGTGGTAAGGGGTTGTTGGGGCTTGGTACCCAAACTCATAGTCTGGGTGTGATGATGTTATTTCCCCTCTGACCTATCACCCTGTTTCCCCCTTGCTGTAGAGTGTTTGTTATAATTAATCAATCTCAGCTGCCTGCTAGTAGTTGTTTCTTTGTTTGTTTATATGTTGGGTTTAAAAACATCCATATATGTTGCAATCTCTTCATGTTTGTTGATGTTATGTCATAATGACTCAGGGTGTGTTTCATACCAAAGGAAGTGGAAACTGCTGCTGAACAAACTTTATTAAACTGATCTTTAGGATAAATAATGAGAGTCAGAATGTAACTGAGTAAAATCCTTTGAATATTCCTGTAAATGGGTCATGGATTACTTCCTGTGAGGGGTAACATGTGATAATATATGGAAGAACATCCAGTAAGCATTCATCCAGGCTGAAACCAGAGATTTAATACACATTTGTGATTATTAAGGGTTTCGTGTTTTTGGAACATTTATAAGAAAAGAGTAAGATGCATGAGGCTCAATGTGGTTGAGAGGCAAAGCTTAATTAGATGAGTGAATATAGATTTGATCTTATTTAGTTATAAACACATATAATCCTACATGTGCTCTGTGTGGAACAAGACCTTTAGTAATGATCTGCGTTTGTGTTTTGATGCATGCTGTTGCTGCAGCTTCCTGGACGCAGACTGATGCTCTTCCTCTCTCAGCTCTGATGATGTCAGCGCTGCAGAAGTTCACGTGTTGTTTTCTCCTCCGTCTGCTGTTAAATTGATGGCTGTGTTTGTGTCCTTGTTGTTTGCTCGTAGTAATTCACCTTTTTTTGGAGGTGGGGGGGGGGTGATATTTTATATAATGTAAATAAGCAAATGTGTTTATATAATGTAGGTGCCCCTCCCTGAGCCACTACCTTATCGTGGTGGAGGGGTTTGCGTGTCCCAATGACCCAAGAAGCTCAGTTGTCGGGGGCTTTATGCCCCTGGTAGGGTCTCCCATGGCAAACAGGTCTGGGGAGAGGGACCAGACAAAGGGTAGCTCAGAAGACCCTAATGACGAGTAAGAAAAATGGTTTTCCTTGTCCCTCGCCCGGACGTGGGTCACCGGCGCCCCCCCTGGAGCCAGGCCTGGGGGCGGGTCTCGATGGCGAGCGCCTGGTGGCCGGGCCTTCACCCATGGGGCCCGGCCGGACATAGCCCGAAGAGGGAACATGGGGCCCCCACCCACAGACTCACTACCAGTGGGAGGGGCCAAAGGGGTCGGGTGTAGTGTGGGCGGGGACCTTGGCGGTCCGACACTCGGCTGCAGAAGCTAGCTCTAGGGACGTGGAATGTCACCTCTCTGGTGGGGAAGGAGCCTGAGCTGGTGCGTGAGGTTGAGAAGTTCCGGCTAGATATAGTCGGCCTCACCTCGACGCACAGCAAGGGCTCTGGAACCAGTTTCCTCCAGAGGGGTTGGACTCTCTTCCACTCTGGAGTTGACACTGCTGAGAGGCGCCGGGCAGGGGTGGTAATACTTATTACCCCCCGGCTTGGTGCCTGTATGTTGGAGTTTACCCCGGTAGACGAGAGGGTAGCCTCCCTCCGCCTTTGGGTGTGAGAACGGATCCTGACTGTTGTTTGTGCCTATGGTCCAAACAGCAGCTCAGAGTATCCACCCTTCTTGGACTCCTTGGAGGGGGGGCTGGAGAGTCTCCCTCTGGGGATTCCCTCGTTCTGCTGGGGGACTTCAACGCTCACGTTGGCAGCGACAGTGTTCGGTTATTGGACTTCTGTGCTCGTCACAGGTTGTCCATAACGAACACCATGTTCAAGCATAAGGGTGTCCACATGTGCACTTGGCACCAGGACACCTTAGGCCACAGTTCGATGATTGACTTTGTAGTTGTGTCGTCGGCCTTGCGGCCGCATGTCTTGGACACTCGGGTGAAGAGAGGGGCGGAGCTGTCAACTGATCACCACCTGGTGGTGAGTTGGCTCAGATGGTGGTGGAGGATGCCAGTCAGACCTGGCAGACCCAAACGTATTGTGAGGGTCTGCTGGGAACGTCTGGCAGAGTCTCCTGTCAGAGAGAGTTTCAACCCACAACTCCGGGAGAGCTTTGACCACGTACCGGGGGAGGCGGGGGACATTGAGTCCGAGTGGGCCATGTTCCGTGCCTCCATTGTTAAGGTGGCTGACCGGAGCTGTGGCCGCAAGGTGGTCTCCCTTAGAGATAGGGTGAGAAGCTCGGTCATACGGAGGGAGCTCGGAGTAGACCCACTGCTCCTCCGCGTCGAGAGGAGCCAGATGAGGAGGCTCGGACATCTAGTCAGGATGCCTCCCGTCCGCCTCCCTGGTGAGGTGTTCATGGCCCGTCCCACCGGGAACACATCAGGATCCCCCGGGAAGAGCTAGACGCAGTGGCTGGGGAGAGGGAAGTCTGGGCTTAGGCTGCTGCCCTCGCGACCCGACCCTGGATAAGCGGCAAGAAGATGGATGGATGGATAATGTAGGCGTTATTGTTTGTATTTAGTAAAAGTGTTCATATATGCAGTAAAAGCTGAAAATAGTGTTCTAGTTACTGGTGAAGTGTATTTTGGTAGCTGGTTACTACAACAGTAAAACAATGTGTGTTTTAGTTGACAAAGGTTTTACAGTAATATTTGGTAGCTTTAGTTTTACTGGTAGATGAAACAGCAGATTGGTGTGTAGAAGTTGTGAAAAGAGACTCCTGGTTAAAGTTTAAAGAGAGATGATTTCAGTACTGTTGGTTACCTGCAGGGATCAATACTGAGTCCACATGTTCAAACTCTTCACACAGTCGACTCAACAGCAACAATTATGGATCAAACTGTGACACGTTAGCATCGTTTTCACACAGAAAGCATTCAGTGACTACAGCCTTCAAATGTCCTGAAGACTTTTCTCACTGTCAATCCTCATTTGGACAGAAGCTCTTTCTCCTAGAAATGATGTTCATCAATCAATCAATCAATCAATCAATCAATCAATCTTTATTTATATAACACTGAATCCCAAGATTACATTACAGACAAATATTTATATTATTACATACAGTTTATTTAATTAAACGGAAATTATGTTTCATGTTTGTAAACTTTATCTGAACATTGATTATTGGCTCCACATAAAGAAAACATTTAAGAAATTTAAAAGTATCACAGTAACACAGTATCAATAAAAAAACTTAACTGAAATAAATTCAGCAACCTTTCCCTTTTAAGAAATAAATGAGAGTAAATATAACCATCATCATCATCATCATCATCATCATCATCATCTCTAACTGCTGTGATTCATTGTCACAGAGACCTTCAGTGGAGAAATCTTCAGTTTATCATAAGTGTAAATGAATGGAAACAGTGTGTCAGTGAAAGTGTGTGTGAAGGTGTGTATGTGTGTGTTAGTATCAGGATCAGAGAACGACAGATTTCCTCTGTTCCAGTCCAGATTCACTCTGATCCTCTGGAACTTCTTCTTCACTGGGTGAACAGTGCGGGAAGGTATTAGTGGTAAATAGTATTTATCATCACAGAACCATATCGTCCATGATCCAGACAGTATGCTTTCCTTCCTCTGAACAGACTCTGATAACACACCCAGTGACCAGAATGTACTGTCTCCAACCTCGACATCCCAGCTGTGAGTCCCTGAGTTAAAACCCTCAGAGCCCAGGACAGAGTAATCATCAAACCTCTCTGGATTATCAGGAAGCTGCTGTTTCTCTCCTTCACATCTCACACTGGTCAGATCTTCAGACAGGTTGAGTCTTGGATCAGCAGTGTTTGGATCCAGAATGACAGGAGTGTAGGAAACCATCTCCTTCATGTTGTACCAGATGTTGAAGGCCAGGTTGCCTAGGTGTTTGGCCTGGTCTATCAGAGCTCCTGAGGGCAGCTGTGGATCATCCAGCAGGGGGCAGCGCTGGACTCTTTCCACTGCAGCCTTGTAGTTGTTCAGGAATGAGACGTCTTCAGCTCTCAGCTCCTCCTCTGTGGCTCTGACTGTGTGTGAAAGAGCTGCTATCTCTCTGCTCAGAGCCTCCATCTTCTCCTTCATCATCTGACTCTTCTGCTCCTCTTCCTCCCTCAGAGCAGCCATCCTGGCCTCCTCTTCCTCTTCTAGAAACTGGTGAAGCTTCTTAAACTGCTCCTTAATCTGCCTCTCTGTGTGTTGGGCCTGGACCTTAATGTGTTTTGCTGTTTGATCAAACTTCACTTTAACTTTTTCACAAACCTTTAACTTCTCCTTTAAGGGATTCAGAGTTTCCTCAAGTTCCTTCTTGTGTTGTGGTGCAGCTTCATCGATGGGTCTGATTGTGTGGTTGGTGTGTTTTTCTGAATCTCTGCAGACGAGACACACTGGCTGCTGATGGTCCAGACAGAAGAGTTTGAGTTTCTCAGAGTGCAGACTGCAGAGAGCCTCTGAAGCTCTCTGATCTCTGTCCTGTAAGAAGGACTCACACAGGTTCTTTAACACCAGGTTACGAGTTGGATCAGTCCTTGAAGATCTTCTCTTACAAACTGGACACTCATGTGTTGGTTTCTGTCTCCACCAGCTCTTCAGACAGTCTTTACAGAAGCTGTGGCTACATGACAGAAGAACAGGATCCCTAAAGACCTCATGACAGACCGGACAGCAGAGATCCTCCTCTGATCTGGAAGCCATTTAGTCTCTGAGTGAAGCTGAAACCACAGCAGACAGAAAGTACAGTCAGTCATGTCTCCCCTCCCTCCTCTACTAACTTCACTGACATTTACTTTCAATGTGACTCCAGTTTTTAGTCAAACTCACCTTCAGTGTGTGGAGAGTCAGCAGGTTGAAGCAGCAGAGTTCTAGTTTTCCACTTTTCTCTCCTGTAGCTGTACTCACTCAGAGGAAGTTGTTAGTTTGGTCTGAAGGTGAATCTGATGCTCTGTTTTTCAGTCTGTGTCTCTTTAGAGACCAACAATAAACTGTTTCCTGGTTTGTCTCAGGTGAGTCAGGTGAGGGGCGGAGCTTTGTCAGATCTCTTCTGATAAATGTTGTAGCTTCACAGTAACACAGGGTGTGTTTCATTCCTGCACTCAAACACAAACATACCATCAGGTTTAAAGACAGCAGACTAACAGGTTTTAAGTGATTTAATCTGTACAGTACAGTAGGAACTATAGAAACACAAAGGAATGGCGCGCAGGTGATCGAGTGGTTAGAGCGCATGCCATATACGCAGCCGACCCCGGTTCGAATCCCGGTCCGAGGTCCTTTGCTGCATGTCACACCCCCCTCTCTCTCCCATGTTTCCTGTCTGTCTACCGTTGAACAAAGGCGTCTGTGCTGAAAAAATCTTTTTAAAAAAAGAAACACAAAGGAGTGAATATTGTTCTGGATGATTTATTTAAGATTTGACATATTACCAAAAACAAAAAGGACAGTACCAACACTTATAAGAAATGACGGCACACTGATGAACTTGTTGTGGCGCCCTCTGGTGGCACCGACAGTGTTTACTGCCACACACAGCAAGTCTTGCAGCATCAGATCGTTGCTGCTTTTGCTGCTTCAGTTTGTGACAGTTTGACTTTTTGTGTTTTTAAGGAGCCAGTCGGGTCTCTGTGCTGCACTTTGTACTCAGTCAGTAGTTTAGTCAGTTTACAAAGGATGCAGACTGAAGCAACAATACTTAACTTACTGCCTTCACACTCAATCAACATAAACACAAACACAAAATCTTAAAGCAAAAATATTCATATATTTAAGCAAAATGTTTTATACCCCAACTGAAATCTCTTTTCCCTTTCAAACATAAGTTCAGTTTTTCCAACAAATGTAAACAAATTTACTCACAGAATGTCTGACGTGTCTGAAGTCGGTCAGTCTGACGGTGAATCTGATCTGTGTCTGTTTTTCAGTCTGTGTGTCTCTTTAGAGACCAACAATAAACTGTTTCCTGGTTTGTCTCAGGTGAGTCAGGTGAGGGGCGGAGCTTTGTCAGATCTCTTCTGATAAATGTTGTAGCTCCACAGTAACACAGGGTGTGTTTCATTCCAAAGGATTTACTCATATTACCTTTCATTGTAGATGAAGGGTAATATGTATTGTAAGGTGTAGCATAGAATAATGTATCTAAGGACATCCAATATTAAAGGGTTATTATAGAATATCATAGAAAAGGAAACCACAGAATATTGTTGGGAAGTTGTGCCAGTGATATTGTTGGAGAAAGGTACAATAGAAGACTGTATGTTAGGACTACCAAGGACAGGTTTAAGAAAGTGGAAGTGTGTAGATAGTGGGAAACCTTTATTTAATGTGTATAAACATGGACGTTATGACAGCTCCCCAAAAGTGAAGCCAAAACATCTGGAACGCCCCCTGGTGGGTGGTTGCAGTATAGGTCATAAGTCCTGCCCCCTCCATGTTAGCAAATGGGACATGTCAAATAAAAATTAAAAAATTAAAAAATCCTAGGGTTTTAAGTCATTCTGGCCAAACTAATGTTTATCCAAATATTAATTGTCCTGATTAATTTATTTTTACATACAAGACAAAAACATATTTTTCTCAGTTTCTTGTTTCATCTATATTTTTCATGATTTTCTCTTTATCAGTAGATTACAAATTATTCTGTTTCGATATGGAACTTTTCTTGTCACTTTATTAGTACCTCAAAATATGCACTGAAGCATAGAACTTGAGTTTATGTAACTTTTTTCTGATATGGTCCAAATACACAGCTCAGCAATCAAAATATTTTTATATGTATTTATGAAACACCTTCAGAACAGCAGAAGTGTTTGTGAAAGCACCTTTTGGGTTTTTCAAAGATTTGTGGATATTTACTCTTCAGAAACAGGAAGCTGAGCTCAGTGACTGGACTGTAATGGTTACACACCAGAGGAACAAACTGGTATCAGGAGGACGCCACATAAACATCTTTTAAGGAGGAAGGTGAGAGATGCAGAGAAAACAGAACATGAGAGAGAAGAGAAAGATGAGAATAATGAAAAATATTTACAGAGGAATAAAGATAAAAATGTGGTAAACAGGACAGAAGAGAGGAAGAGGAGGAAGAGGAGGAGGAGGAAGAGTGAGCAGGTTTTCAGAGTGGAGCACTGCCCTCGATGTCCAACATTATGCACATTCAGCAAAACATGCTCAGAATGAAAAGCAGGTTTATTCACAGTGATGCAATTTAAAGGGAGGCAGAGGAAATGAGAGGGAGCAGAAAGGTAAAGAGGTTTGTGAAGAATCACTCAGAGGAGAGAAAAGAAGGAAAACATGAAAGAAATGAGGTTAAAGGACGAGTGATACAGGGGACACATGGGGAACAGGACATATAAAACACACATAGAACAACATGGATGGAATAAAGGAAAGTTTAGCTTCATATTTTACAGCATGAATGATATTTAAAGTAGGCTGAGCAATATAGATAAAATCATATACCACAATATATTTGACCAAATACCTCGATATGACCGTCAGTGCTTTAATATAATATTTACACAATGAAATGTTGATTAATAATCATCAGTAATTTGGATATAATGACAAAATGGGTAAATAATAGAACAGCTAGAACAATCTGGTAGGTTTAGAAAATTACATTATTTTACTGTAATGCTGCATTAAAACCAGAAAAGAAACATTTATGTCATATCATATCACGATATCCAAAATCTAAGACGATATCTAGTCTCATATCACGATATCTACTGTATATAATATCGATATATTGCCCAATCTTAATGTAAAGTGATAAAGAAGAGATATAACTCCACTCTTAGTTTACTTTAAAACAGCTAAATAATCAAGCAGAAACACGAGGAGCTTAAAGTAACGCTGCTGTTTTTGGTTTATTGGGTTAGTTTAACAGTCTGTAATGATTTGGTACCAAGAACAATAACGGGCGTTCATTCAGCCAACAAAAACTAGCTTCGTAATACTACAAAAACTAGCTTAGTGATGTTTGAAAATGACAACTGTGGCAAAATAAATAAAAAAATAATGATGTTTAAATAAGTTGCAGCATCTGTGGATCACTATCTAACTAATAATATCCTTCATTCCTTAACTTTGTGTCTGTCAGTAAAGTTATCTGAGATTCAGTGAAGCAGCAGCAACCAAAACATGCAAACACGCAGCTAGGCTAACGAGACATTATCAAGCTAACGTTATTTTCAGTCCGATCTCTTTCACTGTTGCTATGAGAAGGATTAACAACAATATTGATATATTGCCCAATCTTAATTTAAAGTGATAAAGAAGAGATATAACTCCACTCTTAGTTTACTTTAAAACAGCTTTAAATAATCAAGCAGCAACACGAGGAGCTTAAAGTAACGCTGCTGGTTTTTGGTAATAAAGATATCTGCTGGACTGCGATGCGTTCACTGTCATACCAGAGACTCTAACGCTGCGTCTCAAATCTCTTCTTCTGCTCTTACACTTCTTAATGCTTAATGTTAGCAGAGGATCGCTATGGATGGTGCTGCTGAAAGTAACAGAAAACTGTTGTAAATCGAGCATTTCTACGTATGATTATCTCGTTATTTGATACTTTGGTCACATTTAATATGAGCGTCCAACAGTGTAATTATATATATATGACTGACAATAAAGAAAAGCACATTAGATCTCCTTTAAAGATGTCTTTTCTTCAGCTGTTAGGTCTCACGTTGCTTTATTCCCTTTATAACGTCAGACTTTCACTTCTAAATATACTTTAATTACATTTACAGTCTTCATTTACTTTCCATGAGTCCTTCAAACATGTTCTGGAGCTACAAAACAAATGAATAGACATTAAATTGTGTCTGACTGCAGGCCAGATTATTCCTGCAGCATCTCCTCACAGCTTGAAAGGAAACTAAATTAGAAACGTCCTTGTAATTACTCTTTGGATCGGAGCATTAGAGCAACAGTACGCACAGTGTACATTAACAAAAAAGAGAAAGAAAAGTAGGGATTCAACAATAATTGCATCTGGATGTAACCTCAAGGGCGAACACGGTGTTTGATCTTAATTTATATGAATCTGTTCCCTGATGGGACGTAGCCTACTTTATGGAGCAGAAATGTCAGATGTGAGTTTGTATTCAGGTCCTGAGGAAACGCTGAGAGAGAGAGAGAGAGAGAGATAGAGAGAGAGAGAGAGAGAGAGAGAGAAAACATCCAGTCATTAACACGCTGCACAGCTACACTGAGCTTTCCTTTCTTTTGTTGACTCATTCAGATTTAGTCTGTATATCAGAACCATAGACTGTACAGAAGAAATGGACGTAACATCCGTGACGTCACCCATTGGTTTGTGGACTGCTGCTCGGAAGCCAAGTCATGGGCGTAGCGGGGAGGTTGCTATGGTTACGAGGGCTGGATCTCGAGGACATTGGTCAATCAACCTGTCAATCAGGACGTAGCCACGCCCTAATGCATACCCTGCTTTATCGTCACATATAAAATCAGGGAGGCCAAAATGTCCCAAATGAACATCATACTGCATTGAAGAAGGCTTTAAACTAGCGATTGAGACCATAAACACATTTTGAAAACGTTTACTGAGGTTAGAAATCAAGTGAGAAGTTGGTGAATTCTCCATTGACTTGTATAGAGACGGTCGCCCCCTGGTGGCCTTTTGATAGAATGCAGCTCTGAATTACTTCTGCGCCTTATCGGAGCGTCTTCATTTAAAACCTTTATTAGTGCTACAGGTGCGCAGCTCTGAGGCTCTCTTCTCCAGCAGTAATGCTGCCTTGGAGCACGTAGAAATGTGATTCAAACTTTAAAACGGAGGAAAGCTTGTGCTCTCTCCAAAATACCAAACTGTTTTTACATAACATATAAACTTTTCAAACTATGAGCAGTCAAACGAGGAGTGGAAATCACTTTTTCTTCAAAGTTAGAGTGGAAGCGGCAGTTAGCTTGAGTGAGAGAAGCAGTAAAAGATAACCTTAATTTTTATTTTTAACTCGAGCTCACGGCCAAACCGTAAAAAGGAGACAAATAATTTTTGGTCAAAATGTAGACATAGGTGTTGGGATTCATAAAATGTGACTGTGACAGGCGGGGTCTGCACAAAATTTAAACGGGGGGGCCGAGAGCGGCAGCAATACCTGTCTCGCTCCCCATTGACCCTAATGTAATCGTCTTCTTTTTCCAAAACAATCTCACTCTGTGTTCACACTGAGCTTACTCGCTCATTTTAAGGAATATCTGAATAAAATAAACACTGTCAGAATCTGCCGGCTTCTGTGTCTCTCACGGTGTTTTCGGTTTTTGGACAGGAGTTACGGTTTTCTTACGGTTTGCAATTGTTCGGGACCTTGTCAGAAGCCAAATTCTGGGGCATTTTGAGAATTTCCAAGCAGATTGTCACATCGCCGTAGCAACCGTAGAACCTTAGCTGCCCTTAGCAACCGTAAGGCCTTAGCAACCTGTCGCTGGGCAGAAACTGAGCTACTTTTATGTGATTGGCTAATTCCTGTCTGTCTGTTTTAACTGAGCTAGCAGCCAAGCTAGTACTGATACTCTCTCTCGCTCTCTCTGTCTCTGTCTCTCTCTCTCTATACATATATATATATGTATATGTATGAGTTATATTGACACTCTTACTGCTCAAATGCAGGCAGGTATGGTGTGTGTGTGTGTGTGTGTGTGTGTGTGTGTGTGTGTGTGTGTGTGTGTGTCTGTGTGTGTGTTTGTACACGCTATGTTGTGTGCTAACAGGGTATGTATGAAGGGTAAAGTGCTGTAGTGTAGTGCTTAGAGTTAGCGCATGTTGCTACTGCCTTGTGCTCTGTGTGCTACTCTCTGCTTACATCTACTGTTACACTTGATACTGACCAGTAAGATGTACATGGACTGCTGAGTTTAAAACAACATAACAGGGAAAAAGTGTGATTGAACATGAATTACTCAATGCAACAGTGTACAGTGTAAAAACACAAATAAGGCAGTAACAAATAAGGTTTGTCTAGATAATCATTTCATAAATATGTTAGTAAATAGTTTTAAAAGCAGCATCTGCTTTGTTAAAACTAAACCACATGGACACTGAAACACATTATTGACCCTTATATGAACATTATTGTAAGAATACGTCTTATTGCTGTTAAATGAGTTGAAAGTCAGTCGGTTTGGGATCAGATGTTTCACTCTTTATAAAGCTTTCAGTTCATCGTGCAGAGCTTTAACTGCCCCCCCCCTCCTCCTCCCGGCTGAGCTCAGTTTCCTCCCTCCCAGAATCCCTTTCAGCACATCACTGAGTAAATTATGAGCTACATCTCTCACTGTAATGGACTCTTTTCAACTTTTATTCTCTTGTCTTCTCTTTCTCTGCGGCTCTTTTATGTCTGCCTTTAACTGCCCCCCATACCCCCCCCTACCTCGCCCTCCGCCACAGCCATCTTCCACTCTGCTGACTTGAAGCTGCGTGCAAGGGGAAACTTAAAGAGGTCAAGATCCTAATTTTAGCCTGTCAGAAATTATTAAAATTCATGCGTGGCTGACATCATGGCAGCGTGTCAAGGACATCAGAGCGTATCAGTGACAGAGAGACTGCAGAGGAATGGGAGATGTCTAAGTGCTCTTCTAAAGATGAAGGACTCCCATCCTCATAACTCAATTTCCAGAGCTGACTGTTGTGAGTATCTGAGTGATCGAGTGGACGAGACAAAGCCGTCAACAAAAGGCAGAAATGGATTCTGACTCGATTGCGAACGCTCCTTTTGAAACGTTCTCATTTTTCAGGCTCTGGTGATTTGATAAGGATCAGACTTTAAATGGTACATCACAGAGCAGAGATGGAGTCCAGCTCTTTAAAACTGATACCTCTGATATTGAAAGTCCTCTAAATACAGAGCTCATAAACTACAGATATCAATCAAGGTCATTAAATATGAATCAGAAGACGAGGTGGCAAATAAACTGGTTCGGTTCCTTTAACATGGACAGAATATCACTAAGGCCAAGTCCACATGTACCAAAACGATCTTTTCCCTCCGTTTTCCCTGGCATCGTTTCAACGGATCCATCTCAACACGCTACTTCATATTCCAGCCTGTAGGCGGCGCCACATCTAACATCCTCAATCAGTCTGTTTAAGTGTGACTGTGTCATTTTAACAGAGTTACACAGACTGACTCTAACAGGCAGCACTCGGTTTGCTAACACAAACACAATAGTTACTCCACTGCAGCTGTTTCCCCGGTGTATGTTCAAACACACGGTGCGTTCAAGGCCCGCTGTATGTTCAAACACACGGTGTGTTCAAGGACCCGCTGTATGTTCAAACACATGGTGCGTTCAAGGACCCGTGGTGCGTTCAAAGATTTAGGCCTTTGTGTTTAGGGCCCGGGGGAACGCGCGCAGCCTATTAAAGCCTTGGATCTATGTCCATGGCAGAGGCTGAATCTGTTGACTGTATGTTATCACAGTTTGAAGGCTAAGCTCGAGGGGTGTGGCGATGACATCATCGAAACGAAGGTATGCATCTACACCATCCAAACAAACACTCAAGGGCTGTGTTTTCATCCTGGGACCGGGTTTCAGAAAGCTTCGTTTTCAGGCGTTTACAGTATTCGTTTGGACGATCGGCCAAAACGATGCAAAACATCTGCGTTTAAACCAAAAAGCGTCTCCGTGTGGATGATGGCCCCTAAGACTCAGGAGAGAACATCCCATCTGCCCAGATATCAAGAAGACAACGTACTAGTTTAATAGTCCTGGTCAGACTTTTCATTCATTCTGCTGCTAGCTGTTAGTAAAGGTTCATTTCACTCAACAAGTTGGGATCATCTTCTCTCTACAAACCAACCACTGCAGAGTTCAGATCTGCCAGAACCAACAACACCATTAATGACTGACTCACTTATCTTCTCAATGAATCAATTAATTCATTGATTGATTGGTCTCCACAATCATCATGCTTGTTACCATTTCTGAAATCTCAATAAGTTAATCTGTAAATGTCTTGTTTAGTCAGATGATAAATTCTACTGTGATGGAAAACCAACCTTGACCCATCAAATATTTAGCTTTAACAATTACTTAAATATGAAATAATTGTCATCTGACCGTAATAATTGACTAATTGTTGATTTATTCCAAAAACCAGCTCAAACTGTTCAAAGAATCAATCATATTTGAGATCACAACTTTCTCCCTCCTTCCTTCCTTCATTACTCCCTCCTTTCCTTCCTTCTTCCTTTCTTCCTTCCTTCCTTTGTCTTCCCTTCCTTTGTCCTTTCCTCCTTTCCTTCTTACTTCTTCCATCCATCCATCCCTCTCTCCCATCCATCCGTCCTTCCTCCTTTCCTTCCTTCATTCCTCCCTCCCATCCATCCGTCCTTCCTCCCTTCCTTCCTTCGTCTCTTCTCATGTTTTATCATCATTGAAACATGATTATAGATAATTAACTGTGACACTAAGGGAATAACAGAGCAACACATTCATCTTCATATAAAACATTCAAAATAATAAAACATATATCTGATGCTTTACAATTACATTTTATAACAACATATTTTATTTATACATTGTTTTAAAGACACAAAGACTGATTTCACTCTGATGTTAAACTAGATTCTATCATTTATGTTGTTCATTCACGATTGAATAAATGTCTTTTTTTGTGTGTTTTTTTTTCCTCCCTTTGACCTGCTTCCTGTTTATCTTCATAGTTAATGATAATCTCTTAATGTTCTTATGTGATTAGAAACCTACACGCCACCTTCCTCCTCTCCGGGAGCATTGTGCTGTTTGCATATAGGTGATGCACACGCAGCTATTCCTGCTGTTTCTATTCATTGCTCTGGATCTGTCCTCTTCATGCCAAACCTTTTATTAGCATATGTAAAGGTTTATTGTTATGTAAAGGTTTATCGTGGTGTTGGCAAGTGTTTGGACAGCAGCGTTTGATCCGTGTTAACTGGAAAGAGAAAGTGCTTTAACACGGTTTGTTTTATGACTCTGGAACATCTACATTTAGTGTCAGGAAGATATTTTTGGGTCTTTTTTTATATTTCTGTTGCCACCTGCATCACCTCATGTTTCTAATAATGTTCTCTCGTGTTTATCTGGTTGCTAACAGCAGCAGGATGATGTGTTTATATATGTCTCCATGTGGTTTAGTTTAAATTTAAAGGGTTAAAATGTGAAAATAAACGTATGAATAACTTCACACATTCTTTTTTTGTGGACCCAGCATCAAATTTCTGCTTTTAATCCATTTAGAGAGAATATATTAGAGGATTATGGTAAAAATGTCTAAGTGGTGTAACCATAAAAACAGTAAATAGTCAATAAAACACCATATGAACTAGTTTGGCATGATCTTCCTTCCTTCCTTCCTTCCTCCCTTCCTTCCTTCCTTCCTTCCTTCCTACCTAACACCATATCAACTAGTGTGGCATGATCTTACATTATAACTTTTATATTAAATAAAGCTAATGGAATACTATTGTTCTAAATATTACATTTCATCTTAATTTCTCCCTCCTTTCCTTCCTTCTTCCTCCTTTCTTCCTCCTTCCCTCCCTTCCTTCTTTTTCCATTCCTTCCTCTCTCCCTCCTTTCCTTCCTTCTTCCTCCCTTCCTTCCATCCATCCTTCCTCCCTCCCTCCTTTCCTTCCTTCTTCCTCCCTTCCCTCCTCCCTCCCTCCCTCCTTTCCTTCCTTGACTGGAGGACAACAGGAGGGTTAATGTACATTTTAACAAACCTGATGCTGCTTTTTTAACTATTTTTTTTAACATTCCTTATTTGTGACTGACTCATTTACATAAAAGCAATTATTTAAAAGCAGATCAACTCTTGCGTGTCCTCATCTAGCTGCGTGATAATGAGCGAACTTGCTGGTGTTTAACTGACCCGTTACTTGTTGTCTGTTTTCAGGGTTCGATGCGTACTTCACATCTCGAACGCTGGAGAACAACCGCAGGAACGTTTGGTTCGCTGAGTACTGGGAGGAGAACTTCAACTGCAAACTGATGAGCTCCTCCAAGAAAGACGAGAGCAGCAGGAAGTGCACAGGTGAGACGGAGCCGGGTGTGAGGGGTCAGGTGAAACGGAGCCAGGTGTGAGGGGTCAGGTGAGACGGAGCCAGGTGTGATGGGTCAGGTGAGACGGAGCCGGGTGTGATGGGTCAGGTGAGATGGAGCCAGGTGTGACGGGTCAGGTGATACGGAGCCGGGTGTGATGGGTCAGGTGAAACAGAGCCAGGTGAGACGGAGCCAGGTGTGAGGGGTCAGGTGTGACGGAGCCAGGTGAGACGGAGCCAGGTGTAAGGGGTCAGGTGTGACGGGTCAGGTGAGACGGAGCCGGGTGTGATGGGTCAGGTGAAACGGAGCCATGTGAGACGGAGACGGATGTGAGGGGTCAGGTGAGACGGAGCCAGGTGTGAGGGGTCAGGCTAGACGGAGCCAGGTGTGATGGGTCAGGTGAGACAGAGCTGGGGTGATGGGTCAGGTGAGACGGAGCCGGGTGTGATGGGTCAGGTGAGACGGAGCCAGGTGTGATGGGTCAGATGAAACGGAGCCAGGTGAGATGGGTCAGGTGAAACGGAGCCAGGTGTGATGGGTCAGGAGAGACGGAGCCAGGTGAGATGGGTCAGGTGTGCACGCTCCAGCAGTACGATGTGGATGCTTGAATCATTACGTGGCTCCAATTAGAGACTGGGACTGTCACTGAGGTTAAATCACAGACGGCTCCTTTCAGCTTGAGCGGCTGCTTTGTTGTTGGCACATTGGAAGGTGTGTGAGGATTAGAAGGTGTGTGAGGAAAGATGTGTGTGAGGTGGAACTAATATAAATGAAATACACAGAAATATACTTCACACCAAGTCTTCACAGTTATCATCAGCTCCATGTGTCACTGTAGTGTTAGTGTTTAATGACCTGAAAACTGTAGCTAATAAAAACAATGTAGTTGAAAAGCAATTAAAAGCTTATAGCATCTTCATCAAGTGGTAATTAAGAAAACAGAAAGAACAGAAAGATCTTCATCACTTATACTCTGTTGGATAATAATAATAAAGTCTTAAATGGAATATACAGAGTGTGAAACCACCACTGGTCCTTTTTACATCTCTATTTAGTTGGTTTTGAGTCTTTTTTTAGTCTGTTTAAATAGTTATGAGTCTCTGTAGTTACTCTATCTCACTGTTACTATGGCAACTAGATGGCTGCTGTCACTCAAACTAACTCAAGGTTGAATTTAGTCTTTTTGGTAATTGTGTCATTAGTCATTTTTATGTCTCTATTGTAATTTTTGCATCTTATTTGGTAGTTCTGAGTCTCTCTTTATTCATTTTTATGTTTATTGTCATTGTTTTGGTCTTTTGTTAGTATTTTTGTGTCTCTTTTTAGTAGGTTTGGGTCTCTTTCGTCACTCTGCCTCACCGTTACTATGGCAACTGGATGGCAGCTGTCACTCAAACCAACTGTAGATTGTTTTTGTGCTTCTCGTTGGTAGTTTTTAGGTCTGTGTTTTTAGTAGTTTTGAATCTCCTTTAGATAGATAGATTGTTTATTTGTCCTTTCGGAAAATTGTTCTGTGCCGTTTTCAGTGCATCTGATAAAAGTACAAAGACATTACAATAAACAAGAACACAATAGACAAACCATACACCCCCCCTCCCAGGACAAAAAGACAGGTTGACAATAGGACAAAAAACCCAACTTAAATACAGTACAATACTAAAGTGCAATGTGCTATTCAGTCTTAGTTGTCTTATTTAACATGGATATGCTGGTAGGTATGAATGAAGGCATCCTGAGCCTCCTACCTGAGCCTCCTACCTGAGCCTCCTACCTGAGCCTCCTACCTGAGGGCAACAACTCATATGTGTGATGTAAAGGGTGTGAGAGATCCTCACATATATTATTTGCCTTCTTTACCACTCTTGTTTCAACAGTCATGGCCATGCTATTAATTGGCTTTAGCCAATAATATGTCTTAATTGTCATTTTTGCATCTGCTTTGGTAGTTTTGAGTCTCTGTGTCCAGTTGTTTTTATTTCTCTGGAGTCATTTTGAGTCTTTTTAGTAATTTTTAATCACTCAATCTCACTGTTACTACGGCAACTCGATGGCGGCTGTCACTCAAACTAACTCCAGGTTGATTTTAGTCTTTTTGTGATTGCCATTTTCTTGTCTCTATTGTCATTTTTGCATCTTATTTGGTAGTTCTGAGTCTCTTTGCTTGTTTTGAGTCTCATTTTTATAAATATATTATGTTTATTGTCATTTTTCTAGTGTCTCTTTTTAGTAGTTTTGGGTCTCTATAATCACTCTGCCTCACCGTTACTATGGCAACTGGATGGCAGCTGTCACTCAAACCAACTGTAGATTGTTTTTGTGCTTCTCGTTGGTAGTTTTGGGTCTGTGTTTTTAGTAGTTTTTATTTCTCTGTAGTCATTTTGAGTCTTTTAGTAGTTTTTAATCACTCCATCTCACTGTTACTACGGCAACTAGCTGGCCGCTGTGACTCAAACTCAGTGCAGGTTGTTTTTTTGGACATTACAACCTGCTGCGTTGTTTTATCTGAGATGACAGACGTGACTCTTCAGCGCCACCTCCTGGTTTCACTGTTTAACGTGATTCATCTGAACAGTGTTTCTGCTCATGCTCATTATGAAGAGTTTGAGTTGTATTTATAATAGTTTTTGGACAGAAACAGAGGAATGAATCAGTGCATTGATTTGTCTACAAAAGGAAAAGTAGAGAACATGCAGCAGATGTGTTAAAACCAGCCAGTTAATCACATGAACAGCATGAACACAGTGGAAGATATTCACTCACTCTAACATTGGCATCGATGTAACTGGAAACAAATATAAATGAGCAGCAGTTAGTCTGATTTACATAAAGTGCAGCTGTTTAAAGAGCTGATTTAGTGCCGTCTTGGCTCTGTTTAAACTTTATTTACCCTCTACTGCAGCTCTGAAACAACACAGTAAAGAGGAAGAAGAGATTCCAGGCACAAACAAAGCTAATATCACAGCGGTAATCAAGTCTAACAATGCATATCGACTTTTAGCTTCTTTTCTCTGGAGGATGTCGGGAGGGAAAGTAAAGCTGCATTTGAAATGGTAAACAGCAAACTCATATAAGTCTCTCTGCTCTGTAATCAATAATGCATAACAATCAGAAGCCCAGTCAACACTGATCAACCTGTTATATTAACAGTATTGATCCAACAGAAGAACATATAACCTGGTCTCTCCTCCTCCTCCTCTATTATCTCCTGCTCCTCTGTCCCAATAATGACATTTATCTGATTGATATTTAAACCTTCACATTCCTTCTCAGATGAATCCTCAGCTCCTAACTTATTGTCTGGTTTCTTCCCTTTTTTTTTTCCCTGTGACTCTTTGTTCCTCCTTCCCTCCCTCCACATTATAATTCGAGGCAGCAGCAGAGACGTCTGGGATCATCTGTGCCCCCCAGAACTAAAACCTTCAATTACATAATGAACACGCCTTCTGTGCCATTTCAGGATGATTGACTCTCTGTGAACCCTCGGAGCAGCAGCAGGCTTCAGCAGACAGCTTCATTCTATCAAACCTTCCTAATGACTCTCACTCAGCTCTGTCAGTGAGGAGGGGGGGGGGGGGGCTGCAGCATCAGCAGGAATCAGCATTACTTTTCTTTATATGGACAGAAGTGATGAATGATCAGGGTAATGGTTGTAACTGGACATTGTGTTTTTCTTTAAGTCTTCTATAAGAACAGTGTCAGTGTTGTTGGTTTCCAGTCAGTTTGAGTCTCTTTTAGTTGTTTTCAGTATTATTTTAGAGGTTTTTGTGTCTCTATAGTCAGTTTTGCATCACTTTTTGTTCGTTTTGCGTCTCTTTAAACATTTTTTGTCTTTTTTTAAATGGTAAATGGTAAACAGGCTGTGCTTTCATGTGGGAATGTTGGGTCTCTTTAAATTAAAACCTGAAGAGTTCGGTTTAGACCTGCTCTATGTGGAAAGAGCCTTGAGGTGACTTTGTCGTGATTTGGCGCTATACAAATAAAGATTGATTGATTGATACTTATAAAGCACTTTTCTAGTCATTATGAACACTCAAAGTGCTTTTACACTACATCTCATTCACACTGATGGCGGTCACTACCAAGCAGAGGGAAGCTAGCCATTCATACACATTCATACAGCGTTGGCACAGCAACAGGAGCAATGTGGGGTTAAGTGTCTTGCCCAATCTTCTTGATGGACGACCACTACTTTTTTGCTCATTCTCAGTTTTTTAAATTGTTTTTGAGTCTCTCCAGCCATTATTGGGTCTCTTTCTTGGTGGTTTTGAGTCTCTGTAGTCATTTTTGCCTCTCTTTCTTGGTCATATTGAGTCTCTTTAAACATGTTTGTGTCTTTTTTTCGTACTTTTTGTGCCTGTAGTAATTTTCCAACTCTACTTTTTGTGGTTTTGAGTCTCTGCAGTCATGTTAAGTCCCTTTTATAAGTTGTTTTTGTCTCTCTGTAGGCATTTTTACCATCTCTTTTTGGGTTATTTTCAGTCTCGTTTTAACAGTTTTGAGTCTCTTTGTGTCTGTTTTCAGTGTTTGTTGTGTCTCTGTAGGCATTGTAGCTTCTCCTTTTGGTCCTTTTGAGTCTCTTTAGTCATTTCAAGTCTCTTTCTTAGTCGTTCTTGAGTCTCTTTTTGATAGTTTTGAGTCTCTTTTTGGTCATTTCGAGTGTCTTTTAAGCATTTTGGGTCTCTTTTTGAATGTTTTTTGTGTCTCTTTAGTCATTTTGGTGTCTCTTTTTAATGTTTTTGAATCTCTAAAATTGTTTAGTGTCTCTTTTTGGTAGTTTTGAGTCTTTGTAGTCATTTTGAGTCTCTTGTAGTTGTTTTTGTATCACTGTTGGTTTCTCTTTTTGCTCCTTTTGAGTCTCTTTAGTCGTTTTCAGTCTGTTTTTAGATATGATGTGTGTCTTCAGGCATCTCTTTGTCATTTTGTTTCTCTTTGTGTCTCTTTTTAATATTTGTTTGTGTCTCTGTAGTCATCTTTTGATAGTTCTGAGTCTCTTTTAAGACATTTCTGTGTGCTTGTTTTGCATTTTGCAGTAATCCAGGTGGAATTAGGTGTTATGTGCTAATTAGTAGAAAATACTGTATACACATAAGACACAGGGATGAGTGGTGACTGAGGATTAGTTAACCATCTGTGATTTTATTGTTAATTATTTGGCAGCTCTGCAGATTCACAGCAGCTTTGACTCTATCTGCTGTTTCTCCTCCTCTAAGCTTTGTTGGTTTCCTCACAGAGAACGAGCCAAAGCACACGGCAGAAAACACGCCTGTATCTGAGCTGTGGCTATATGTTCATCCTCACCCAGGGTATGGATAGATGGATAGATAGATAGATAGATAGATAGATAGATAGATAGATGGATAGATAGATAGATAGACAGACAGACAGATAGATAGATAGATAGATAGATAGATAGATAGATAGATAGATAGATAGATAGATAGATAGATAGATAGATAGATAGATAGATAGATAGATAGATAGATGATAATGGATGGAAAGATGGATGGATGGAAGATAATGGATTGATGGATGGATGGATTGATAGATGGATGGATGATAATGGATTGATAGATGGATGGGTAGATAGATAGATAGATAGATAGATAGATAGATGATGGATGGATTGATAGATGGATTGATAGATGGATGGATGGAAGATAATGGATTGATGGATGGATGGATTGATAGATGGATGGATGATAATGGATTGATAGATGGATGGGTAGATAGATAGATAGATAGATTGATAGATAGATGATGGATGGATGGATGATAATGGATAGATAGATGGATGCATGGATGATAATGGATGGATTGATGGATGGATGGATGGATGATAATGGATGGATAGATGGGTGGACAGAAGGATAGATGGATGGATAGATGGCTTGATTGATGGATGGATAGATTGATTGATGGATGGATGGATGATGGATGGATGGATAGATGGATAGATAGATAGATAGATAGATAGATAGATAGATAGATAGATAGATAGATAGATAGATAGATAGATAGATAGATAGATAGATGATAATGGATGAATGAATGGATGATAATGGATAGATAGATTGATAGATAGATTGATGGATGGATGGATGGATGGATGATAATGGATTGATAGAAGGATAGATGGATGGATGGATTGATGGATTGATAGAAGAATAGATGGCTTAATAGATGGATGGATGGATGGATGGATAGATAGATTGATAGATGGATGGATGGATGATAATGGATGGATAGATGGATGGATGGATGATAATGGATGGATGTATGGAATGAATGGATGGATGGATGGATGGATGGATGGATGTATGGATGTATGGATGGATAGATGGATGTATGGATAGATGGATGGATAGATGGATGGATGGATGATAATGGATGGATGTATGGAATGAATGGATGGATGGATGGATGGATGGATGGATGGATAGATGGATGGATAGATGGATTGACAGATGGATAGATGGATGATAATGGATGGATGGATGGATGGATGGATGGATGATAATGGATTGATGGATGGATGGATGGATGATAATGGATGAATTGATAGATGAATTGATAGATGGATGGATGGATGGATGATAATGGATAGATGGATGATGGATGGATGGATGATAATGGATGGATGATGGATGGATGGAAGGATGGATAGATGAATTGATAGATGGATGGATGTATGGATGGATGTATGGATGATAATAGATAGACAGATTAATAGATGGATGGATGGGTGGATGGATGGATGGATGGATGATAATGGATAGATAGATGGATGGATGGATGATAATGGATAGATAGATGGATGGATGGATGATAATGGATGGATGGATGGATGATAATGGATGGATGGATGGATGATAATGGATTGATAGATGGATGATAATGGATGGATGGATGATGATGGATGGATGGATGATAATGGATGGATGGATGGATGGATAGATGGATGGATGATGATGGATGGATGGATGATAATGGATGGATGGATAGATGGATGGATGATTATGGATGGATGGATAGATAGATGGATGATAATGGATGGATGGATAGATGGATTGATTGATGGATGGATGGATGGACTGATAGATAGATAGATAGATGATAATGGATGGATGGATGGATGGATGGATGGATGGATGGATGGATAGATCCACATGCTTTTTGACTTGTAGAAAATAATCAGGACGTCTTCAACAGTTCAGATTTACGATGCGGCCGCACACACATCGCCATCACGGCCGTAATGTGTGTGAAGAAGCTCCGCCCGCTGTTATGACTGTAATAAAGCTCCGCCCGCTGTTATGACTGTAATAAAGCTCCGCCCGCTGTTATGACTGTAATAAAGCTCCGCCCGCTGTTATGACTGTAATAAAGCTCCGCCCGCTGTAATGACTGTAATAAAGCTCCGCCCGCTGTTATGACTGTAATAAAGCTCCGCCCGCTGTTATGACTGTAATAAAGCTCCGCCCGCTGTTATGACTGTAATAAAGCTCCGCCCGCTCTTATGACTGTAATAAAGCTCCGCCCGCTGTTATGACTGTAATAAAGCTCCGCCCGCTCTTATGACTGTAATAAAGCTCCGCCCGCTGTTATGACTGTAATAAAGCTCCGCCCGCTGTTATGACTGTAATAAAGCTCCGCCCGCTCTTATGACTGTAATAAAGCTCCGCCCGCTGTTATGACTGTAATAAAGCTCCGCCCGCTCTTATGACTGTAATAAAGCTCCGCCCGCTGTTATGACTGTAATAAAGCTCCGCCCGCTGTTATGACTGTAATAAAGCTCCGCCCGCTGTTATGACTGTAATAAAGCTCCGCCCGCTGTTATGACTGTAATAAAGCTCCGCCCGCTGTTATGACTGTAATAAAGCTCCGCCCGCTGTTATGACTGTAATAAAGCTCCGCCCGCTGTTATGACTGTAATAAAGCTCCGCCCGCTGTTATGACTGTAATAAAGCTCCGCCCGCTGTTATGACTGTAATAAAGCTCCGCCCGCTGTTATGACTGTAATAAAGCTGCCACACGCCGCAGCATTAGGATGAAGGCTTCGGGTTTGTTACAGGACGTTTACTCACTGGCCGCTTCACAATAAAGCATCAGTCACACTGAGTGGGTTTTATGCTGCGGTGTTATCCTCCTGAAGAGAGGAGCCTGATTATATCCGTCTGGAGGAGGAGGAGGGGGGGGGGGGGTTTACTTCTGTATTAAACTCACACAGTAATTAACGCTGTAATGCAGGAAGTGGATCAATCATAAATCATCACTCATCATCTCTTTTTGGTCCTTTGAGTCTCTTTAGTCATTTCAAGTCTCTTCCTTGGTCGTTCTTGTGTCTCTTTTTAATAGTTTTGAGTCTTTTTTTAGTCACCCAGTATAACCCAGTATAACCCAGTATAACCCAGTATACACCCAGTATACACCCAGTATAACCCTTTATACACCCAGTATCACCTAGTATCACCTAGTATCACCCAGTATCACCCAGTATCACCCAGTATAACCCTTTATACACCCAGTATCACCCAGTATAACCCTTTATACACCCAGTATCACCCAGTATAACCCTTTATACACCCAGTATCACCTAGTATCACCCAGTATCACCCAGTATCACCCAGTATAACCCTTTATACACCCAGTATCACCCAGTATCACCCAGTATCACCCAGTATCACCTAGTATAACCCTTTATACACCCAGTATCACCTAGTATCACCCAGTATAACCCAGTATAACCCTTTATACACCCAGTATCACCCAGTATCACACTGAGCGGTTTTATGCTGCGGTGTTATCCTCCTGAAGAGAGGAACCTGATTATATCCGTCTGGAGGAGGGGGGGGGGGGGGGGGGTTACTTCTGTATTAAACTCACACAGTAATTAACGCTGTAATGCAGGAAGTGGATCAATCATAAATCATCAATCATCATCTCTTATAGGTCCTTTGAGTCTCTTTAGTCATTTCAATTCTCTTTCTTGGTCGTTCTTGTGTCTCTTTTTAATAGTTTGGAGTCTTTTTTTAGTCACCCAGTATAACCCAGTATAACCCAGTATACACCCAGTATACACCCAGTATACACCCAGTATCACCTAGTATCATCCAGTATCACCCAGTATCACCCAGTATAACCCTTTATACACCCAGTATCACCCAGTATATCACCAGTATCACCCAGTATCACACTGGTTTTATGCTGCGGTGTTATCCTCCTGAAGAGAGGAACCTGATTATATCCGTCTGGAGGAGGGGGGGGGGGGGTTTACTTCTGTATTAAACTCACAGTAATTAACGCTGTAATGCAGGAAGTGGATCAATCATAAATCATCAATCATCATCTCTTATAGGTCCTTTGAGTCTCTTTAGTCATTTCAATTCTCTTCCTTGGTCGTTCTTGTGTCTCTTTTTAATGTTGTCGAATCTCTACATGTGTTTAGTGTCTCTTTTTGGTAGTTTTCAGTCTTTGTAGTCATTTTGAGTCTCTTTGAGTTGGTTTTGTATCACTGTTAGTATCTCTTTTGATCCTCTTTAGTCATTTTCAGTCTGTTTTTAGATATGATTTGTGTCTTCAGGCACCTCTTTGACGGCTGTAATGCAGGAAGTGGTCACGATCAATCATTACTATGTTAAACCTTTACAAAGTCCAAATGAACCTCAGTACACAATATACCCAGTATCACCCAGTGTCACCCAGTATCACCAGTATCACCAGTATCAGCCTTTATACACCCAGTATCACCCAGTATCACCAGTATCAGATTTTATACACCCAGTATCACCCAGTATCACCCAGTATCACCAGTATCACCCAGTATCACCCAGTATCACCTAGTATCACCCAGTATCACCCAGTATCACCAGTATCACCAGTATAACCCAGTATACACCTAGTATCAGCCTTTATACACCCAGTATCACCCAGTATCACCCAGTATACACCCTTTATACACCCAGTATCACCAGTATCACCCAGTATCACCCATTATCACCAGTATCACCCAGTATCACCAGTATCACCCAGTATTACTCAGTATCACCAGTATCACCCAGTATCACCCAGTATCACCTAGTATCACCCATTATATACCCAGTATCACCCAGTATCACCAGTATCACCAGTATAACCCAGTATACACCCAGTATCAGCCTTTATACACCCAGTATATACCCAGTATCACCAGTATCACCAGTATCAGACTTTATACACCCAGTATGACCCAGTATCACCCAGTATCACCAGTATCACCCAGTATCACCTAGTATCACCCAGTATCACCAGTATCACCAGTATCACTCAGTATCAGACTTTATACACCCAGTATCACCCAGTATTACCCAGTATCACCAGTATCACCCAGTATGACCCAGTATCACCCAGTATATACCCAGTATCACCAGTATCACCAGTATCAGACTTTATACACCCAGTATCACCCAGTATCACCCAGTATTACCCAGTATCACCCAGTATTACCCAGTATTACCCAGTATCACCCAGTATGACCCAGTATCACCCAGTATCACCCAGTATTACCCAGTATCACCCAGTATTACCCAGTATCACCAGTATCACCCAGTATCACCCAGTATTACCCAGTATCACCAGTATCACCAGTATCACCCAGATCTGTGGTTTGGTTTTAAGCTTTGGTTTCATTTGATCACTTTGTTAAAGGTCAGAGAAATGTGCTGTAAAGTTTCGACTTCCACCTCCGTCGTCATGACAACAGTACTTTTTTTTGGTCCTTTCGTCTCTCTATAATCATCACTCTGCCTCACCGTTACTATGGACACCACATGACAGCTGCCACTCAAACTGACTGCAGGTCATTTTTTGGGCGACTGACATTACGACCTGCTGTGTTGCTGTTTCTTGGGAGGACAGACTCGTTCTCTAGGCAGAAACTTTAGTGACCCTAACCCTAACAGTCTAAATTATTGTGGTATATATTAATTGGTTGACTCTTGATGTGTTGATGAAGAAAGAAACCACTGCTGACAAATCTCACTTGTATATTTTAAAGATTTTATTAGAAAAGAGTACAGTGTCGAACATCCAATCTTGAGAGAGTCCTGGTGCCGATCTGAGTCTCTCTCCCAGCTCCAGTTTGAACCTCAGTATCTCTAAAAAACTACAAACTTCTGAACAAATGGTCAGTCTGGAAAAACAGCCTCTTATATAGCACTTTTCTAGTCATTATGAACACTCAAAGGGCTTTTACACTACATCTCATTCACACTGATGGCGGTCACTACCAAGCAGAGGGAAGCTAGCCATTCATACACATTCATACAGCGTTGGCACAGCAACAGGAGCAATGTTGGGTTAAGTGTCTTGCCCAATCTTCTTGGTGGACGACCACTACTTTTTGCTCATTTTCAGAGTCTTATTTGTTCTTAGACATTAACTGTATGTTTGCCTCACAGTTACTATGGCAACTAGATGGCAGCTGTCACTCAAACTAGCTGAAGGTTGATTTTACTCTTTTTGGTCATTGTAGTAGCCTAAATGCTCCACAGGGTGTCACTGTTGTGCCATCTGTTCCTCTGTTAATACAGCAAATGTTGTTTGTCCCTTACGTGACACCGTAGTTGGGTTATTCATGCCATGCAGGACCGGGACGCCATTTTGGTTCAATGTTTTCATTCATTGTCCTGTAAGGTAAGCTGTGTTATTGGCTTAATTTAAATCATCTAGTCATTAAGTTCCTCTGATGTGTTCATTTACATGTTAGTTTATATTTCAGTTTGGGTTTGAGAAGTGAACATTTGTATTTAGTATGAAAACTTTGTCTGTAATGTTGGCTAGCTAGCTGGGTACGAGTAGAGCAGCTGTTCAGTTAAATAATGCAGGAGAAGCATTATTCTTTCACTTTGCTTTTTTAAGTCATTTCATTTTATCTTTATGAATTTTATCTTTATTTTCACTTCCTGTGGTGTGTAGGGAGGCTTCACAGTGCAGAGTGGGTTAGGGTCTGGGTGTGTAGGGAGGCTAGGGTTACTGGTTTCATCTCTACTGTCATTTTGCATCTTTGTTTGGTAGTTGAGAGTCTCTGCGTTCTCAGACATTAAATGCATGTTTGACTTAAACCTGAGTAAATATGTGAGAAACATAACGGCAGCAGGTGAGCTGCACGTAAACATCCCATCATGCTCGGTGGTAGCTATAGAAACGCTGAGCAGGTCTAGATGTGGGACAGACTTCAGGAAACTGAGAACCTGAAAGAAGACAGGCTGTTTACTGTGTTGTGTAACAGAGTTGTTTTTTATGATAAACTGATTTTGACTCAGACGAAGCAAACAGCAGCAGTTTGTCCTGCTCTGTACTTCCTGTTCGCTGCCTCATGAATAAATAATGACAGGAAATAAAATGGAAGAGGCAATTTGGCCGACGATGAGTGAAACACAGACGGAGACATGCGATCAACACGGCCGCCAAATAATCTCATTACAGCCCGAAGAGAAGCTGCAAATCACCCAGTAGCACCAGTATCACCAGTATAACCAGTATAAACCAGTATACAGCCAGAAGAGAAGCTGCAAATCAACCAGTGGCACCAGTATAACCAGTATAACCAGTATAACCAGTATCACCCCTCATACAGCCCGAAAAGAAGCTGCAAATCACCCAGTAGCACCAGTATAACCAGTATAACCAGTATAACCAGTATAACCAGTATAACCAGTATACAGCCAGAAGAGAAGCTGCAAATCACCCAGTAGCACCAGTATAACCAGTATAAACCAGTATACAGCCAGAAGAGAAGCTCAGCAGCCAGCGAACCAAAGCAACATCAGGAGGAAGAGATGCTAATCACCCAGTATACACCCAGTATCACCCTTTATACACCCAGTATCACCCAGTATACACCCAGTATACACCCAGTATCACCCTTTATACACCCAGTATCACCCTTTATACACCCAGTATACACCCAGTATACACCCAGTATCACCCTTTATACACCCAGTATCACCCAGTATACACCCAGTATACACCCAGTATACACCCAGTATCACCCTTTATACACCCAGTATCACCCTTTATACACCCAGTATCACCCATTATACACCCAGTATCACCCTTTATACACCCAGTATCACCCATTATACACCCAGTATCACCCATTATACACCCAGTATCACCCATTATACACCCATTATACACCCAGTATCACCTAGTATCACCCAGTATACACCCAGTATCACCCAGTATCACCCAGTATCACCCAGTATCACCCAGTATGACCCAGTATCACCCAGTATCACCCTTTATACACCCAGTATACACCCAGTATCACCCAGTACGACCCAGTATCACCCTTTATACACCCAGTACGACCCAGTATCACCCTTTATACACCCAGTATCACCCAGTATCACCTTTTATACACCCAGTATACACCCAGTATACACCCAGTATGACCCAGTATCACCCTTTATACACCCAGTATCACCCATTATACACCCAGTATCACCCATTATACACCCAGTATCACCCATTATACACCCAGTATCACCCTTTATACACCCAGTATCACCCTTTATACACCCAGTATCACCCATTATACACCCAGTATCACCCTTTATACACCCAGTATCACCCATTATACACCCAGTATCACCCATTATACACCCAGTATCACCCATTATACACCCATTATACACCCAGTATCACCTAGTATCACCCAGTATACACCCAGTATCACCCAGTATCACCCAGTATCACCCAGTATGACCCAGTATCACCCAGTATCACCCTTTATACACCCAGTATACACCCAGTATCACCCAGTACGACCCAGTATCACCCTTTATACACCCAGTACGACCCAGTATCACCCTTTATACACCCAGTATCACCCAGTATCACCTTTTATACACCCAGTATACACCCAGTATACACCCAGTATGACCCAGTATCACCCTTTATACACCCAGTATCACCCATTATACACCCAGTATCACCCATTATACACCCAGTATCACCCATTATACACCCAGTATCACCCAGTATACACCCAGTATGACCCAGTATCACCCAGTATCACCCTTTATACACCCAGTATCACCCATTATACACCCAGTATCACCCAGTATCATCAGACCTGACCTGAGCAGCAGACTCTTCTCCTCTCAGATATCAGCAGCAGTTATTACTCCTCCTATCTCAGTCTTCAGGTCTCCAGAGGCTCCTTTACAGTCTCTAAACCCTCCTCTCTAAACTCGCCTGTGGCAAATAGACCTGAAGCTGTTATCTGCGGCTCGCTCTCAGTGTGACCGGCTCATATCGCTCTCTGTCCGACACCGAACAGCTGATTCCATCCATTCAGGATTCAGAAACTTCTCAGAATCAGTGATGGAATAACAGCGTTAGAAATAAAGAGTAGGAAGCAAATGAGACACAATCTCCTGGAATCTGGAGCGAGAGAGAGACTGTGTGTGTGTGTGTGTGTGTGTGTGTGTGTGTGTGTGTCTGTGTGTGTGTGTGTGTGTGTGTGTGTGTGTGTGTGTGTGTGTGTGTGTGTGTGTGTGTTTATGTGACTATCAATGCAGTGTGTGTGAGAGCAAAGCGTCCTGATAGCTCTGAGTTGCGGCTTATTAGACCTATTAGACCCCTGGCCGCATGTTTGACACCCCTGATGTAGACTCAGCTTCAGTGGAGGATCATTGTTTGCTGTGTCAGAGTGAGGAAGACGAGGAGCGAGGAAGACGAGGAGCGAGGAAGACGAGGAGCGAGGGGGACGAAGAGCGAGCAAGGAAGACGAGGAGCGAGGAAGACGAGGAGCGAGGGAGGAGGGAGACGAGGGGCGAGGAGCGAGGGAGCAAGGAGCGAGGGAGGGAGGGAGGAGGGAGACGAGGAGCGAGGAAGACGAGGAGCGAGGGAGACGAGGAGCGAGGGAGACGAAGAGCGAGGGAGCGAGGGAGACGAGGAGCGAGCGAGGAAGACGAGGAGACGAGGAGTGAGGAAGACGAGGAGACGAGGAGTGAGGAAGACGAGGAGACGAGGGAGACGAGGAGCGAGGGAAGGAGGGAGGGAGGAGCGAGGGAGCGAGGGAAGGAGGGAGGGAGGAGCTAGGGAGCGAGGGAAGGAGGGAGGGAGGAGCTAGGGAGACGAGGAGCAAGCGAGGAAGACGAGGAGACGAGGAGCGAGGAAGGGAGACGAGGAGCGAGCGAGGAAGACGAGGAGACGAGGAGCGAGGAAGACGAGGAGATGAGGGAGACGAGGAGCGAGGGAGGGAGGGAAGGAGGGAGGGAGGAGCGAGGGAAGGAGGGAGGGAGGAGCTAGGGAGCGAGGGAAGGAGGGAGGGAGGAGCTAGGGAGGCTAGGGAGGCGAGGGAGACGAGGAGCGAGGGAGGAAGACGAGGAGCAAGGGTGACGAGGAGCGAGGGAGACGAGGAGACGAGGGAGACGAGGAGCGAGGGAGGGAGGGAGGGAGGGAGGGAGGAGCTAGGGAGACGAGGAGTGAGGAAGACGAGGAGACGAGGAGTGAGGAAGACGAGGAGACGAGGGAGACGAGGAGCGAGCGAGGGAGGGAGGGAGACGAGGAGGGAGGGAGCGAGGGAGACGAGGGAGACGAGGAGCGAGGGAGCGAGGGAAGGAGGGAGGGAGGAGCTAGGGAGACGAGGAGCAAGGGAGACGAGGAGGAAGACGAGGAGCGAGGAAGAGGAGGAGCGAGGGAGACTAGGAGCGAGGGAGACGAGGAGCGAGCGAGGGAGGGAGGGAGATGAGGAGCGAGTGAGGGAGGGAGGGGGGCGAAGGAGACGAAGAGCGAGGGAGGAAGACGAGGAGCGAGGGAGACGAGGAGGAAGACGAGGAGCGAGGATGAGGAGGAGCGAGGGAGACTAGGAGCGAGGGAGACGAGGAGCAAGGGAGGAAGACGAGGAGCGAGGGAGACGAGGAGGAAGACAAGGAGCGAGGAAGAGGAGGAGCGAGGAAGAGGAGGAGCGAGGGAGACGAGGAGCAAGGGAGGAAGACGAGGAGCGAGGAAGAGCGAGGGAGGAAGAATAAAGAGAGATTCTGTGGCATGAAAGCAGATTAAACATGTAAAGAAGAGGAGAGAGAGAGAGAGAGAGACAGGAAACCCGCGTGTCACATGACCCACGCTCACTAATGAGGCGTGAAAGGCCTGCTGGGTATTCAGAGGATCAAAGTGGGGAGAGCCGGGTGGGAGGCGTCGCCATGGAGACGGGGAGGGGGTTTCTCTCACGGCCTCGTAGGTTTGATGTAGGTTAAAGTCATAAATGATTTCTGGTTCTTCTTTTTAAGCATAATTCATGTTGTTCTCTGCTTATTCCTTTCCTTCCTTCCTTCCTTCCTTCCTTCCTTCCTCCTTCCTCCTTTCCTTCCTTCCTTCCTTCCTTCCCCCCATCCTCCCTCCGTCCTTACTCCTTTCCTTCCTTCCTTCCTTCCTCCCTCCTCACTCCTCACTCCTTTCCTTCCTTCCTTCCTCCTTTCCTCCCTCCTTCCCTCCTTACTCCTTTCCTTTCTTCCTTCCTTCCTCTTTTCGTCCCTACTCCTTTCCTTCCTTCTCTCCTAAATTCCTTCCTCTTTTCGTCCTTACTCCTTTCCTTCCTTCCTTCCTTCCTTCCTTCCTTCCTCCTTTCCTTCCTTCCTTCCTTCTCTCCTAAATTCCTTCCTCTTTTCCTCCTTACTCCTTTCCTTTCTTCCTTCCTTCCTCTTTTCGTCCTTACTCCTTTCCTTCCTTCCTCCCTCCCTCCTACCTCCCTCCGTCCCTCCCTTCTCTCCTTACTCCCTTCCTCTTTTCCTCCTTACCCCTTTCCTTCCTCCTTTCCTTCTCTCCTTACTTCCTTCCTCTTTTCCTCCTTACTCCTTCCCTTCCTTCTGTCCTTCCTCTTTCCTTGACGACAACAGGAGGGTAAAGGAAACATCATGGTTTAAGTTAAATGATCGAGTTAGCCGCCAAGCTAGCAGCTGAGTTAGCAGCAGAAAGCTCTCAGACGTAGCGTCCATGTTTCTGGTAGAGGTGGTGACTTTGATTGACAGGTGACACTTGGTAGGGGGCGGGGCTTCAGCGGACTTTGAAGCCTAATTTCATATATATGGTGATTTTTTTTAATCATTCAAATTTGTCAGGGTGGTTAACAACACACTTTTCTGTGGTATGTCAAACTCAGAACACATATTTATTCTTACTTTACCTTTACACAGACTTTAAGCTGTAACCCGTCCTGAAGTCAACTGTAATAAACCTTTAACAGGGCTGAACATCACGGTGCTGGAGCTACGTTGGACCTGGTACGGAGGGGGGGGGTAAGACTTGGGGGCTCGTCCGTGATCTGAACCCGGTTCCTCTCACATGTAATGAACACCTGAGCAGTGTAATCCAATCAGCAGCTCTGCCTCTGGACTTCATACACTTATGATTCTGTTACTGTGAGACAAGTGATAGTTGTACTTTATGTGTGTTATTGAGGTCAAACTGAGTTCTGCTGCTGGATTATCATGAGAAGTGTTCCTGGTATTCTGTCTACCCCAGGGAGGTGTGTGTGTGTGTGTGTGTGTGTGTGTGTGTCTGTGTGTGTGTGTGTGTGTGTCTGTGTGTGTGTTATAATCCAGTTATCACTCTGAATGAAAGCAAACTGCTGTTTCTGGAGGTTTTTCTTTACTTCCCACTAACTGGGAGTTCATCTTTAATGGAAACCAGTAAACCAGTAGCAGCTGCTGTCTTCACGCTCGGCTTCACTGCTGATGGAAACCAGAAAAGGAAGAAGTTATTATTCTGAGGAAAGAAAGAACGGGATCATCCCTATGTTCCCCGGGTCCTATGTTCCCCAGGTCCTATGTTCCCCAGGTCCTATGTTCCCCGGGTCCTATGTTCCCCACTTTGTATGTGACCGGGGAACATAGGGATGATCCCGTCTACAGTTAGCCAGTTAGCTGAGTTAGCAGATGAGTTAGCCGCCAAGCTAGCAACAGAGTTAGCCGCCGAGCTAGCCGCCGAGTTAGCTGCCGAGCTAGTCGCCGAGTTAGCCGCCGAGCTAGCAACCAAGTTAGCCACGATCGGGGAACATAGGACCCGGGGAACATAGGGATGATCCCGTCTACAGTTAGCCAGTTAGCTGAGTTAGCAGCCCAATTAGCTGCCGAGTTAGCCGCGATCAGGGAACATAGATATGCTCCCGAAAGAAGCAGTGACCTTTTTGTTTTATTGCTATGAAACATTAAATATAAAATAAATAAAAGACAGAGTGAGTTCTGAGAAGCTTTCCAGTTTAAATCTGTCTGAGTGAGATATGAGTCAAAGTCAGTTTGAGTTACAGACTACAGTCCTGTCACTGTTATCAGCTCAGATAATGAATGTTAATAATATAAATGTTAATGAGGGTCCAGCTCTGTAAGACAACGTGTGAAACCTTAAAAACTGTTTCCAGGACAGGAGAGAAGTGTTTCCTGAAGATGAATGATGGACTGAACTTCCTGTCATGAGAAGTTAAAGTTGATCCCGCTGTAGATGTGAAGTTAGTCTCATGATGACGTAAAGCTCAGATGAACAAACAGGATTTAATCAGTATTATTGATCAGCTGTTCAGGATCATGAAGAAATGTAATGACCTTAATAACATGATGCTTTTCTATCCAGAGTAAAGTATTGATCTCAGAGACTCATCCTGTCATCATGAGTTAAACTCGTTCAGGTGCCAATAAAGTCCAGTCTGATCTCCAGTGGGCAGGACCAGTAAAACCATTATATGTAATATAAAGAATACACAGTATAACTTTACTATAATAAACATCTAGAGCAGGGGTGTCAAACATGCGGCCCGTGGGCCAGAACCGGTCCAATTCGGCCCACTTTCCTTCCTTCCTTCCTTCCTTCCTTCTTTCCTTCCTTCCTTCCTTCCTTCTCCTTCCTTCCTTCCTTCCTTCCTTCTGTCCTTCCTCCCATCCTTCCATCTTTCCTTCCTTCATTCCTTCCTCCCTTTCATCTTTCCTTCCTTCCACTTGTCCTTCCTTCCTTCTCCTTTTCCTTCCTTCTTTCCTTCATCCTTCCTTCCTTCCTCCCTTTCTGCCTTAAATTTTTCTTTCCTTCCTTCCTTTTGTGCTTCCTTCCTTCCTTCCTTCCTTCCTTCCTTCCTTCCTTTTGTGCTTCTTTCCTTCCTTCCCCTCTTGTGCTTCCTTCCTTCCTTTTGTGCTTCTTTCCTTCCTTCCTTCCTTGTGCTTCCTTCCTTCCTTCCTTCCTTTCTATGGTCCGGCCCACATTAGATCAAATTGGGAGGTTTGTGACCCTTGAATCAAAATGAGTTTGACCCCTCTGATTTAGAGTTTCCTGCTAATAGGCGCTGATAAACTGTCTGAGCCCTCTACCGGCCGGTTCAGGGCCGCAGGCCGTATGTTTGACACCCTTGTTCTAGATTACATCATCATAGCACCGTTTAACTGCAGTATGTGTAAAATAAGTTACTAAATAAAACAAGACAAACTATTTGGTCCTTTCCACAGATGTTAGTGCCAATAGGTAACTCTGCACTCACATGTTTCCTTCTTCAGATATTCATCATTTCAATCATTACTTTGATTTGTGCAGTTTCCTCCTGTTGTCCTCGAGTCAAAGAAGGGAGGAAGGAAGAATGGAAGGAAGGAAGGAAGGAAGGAAGGCAGGAAGCATGGATGGAAAGAAGGAGGGAGGAAGGAAGGAAGGAAGGAAGGAAGGAAAGAAGGGAGGAAGGAAAGAAAGGAAGGAAGGAAGGACGGAGGAAAGAAGGAAGGAGGGAGGAAAGAAGGAAGCAAGGAATGAGGGAGGAAAGGAAGGAAGGGAGGAAGGAAGGAACAGTCAAAACAGACGGGGTCAGTTAGACCCAGGAGAACAACATGATGGTTAAATAATCAAGATCTAAGTCATGTTTCCTCTCTCCTCTTCAGGTCAGGAGCGGATCGGCATCGACTCGAAGTACGAGCAGGAAGGGAAGGTCCAGTTTGTGATCGACGCGGTGTACGCGATGGCTCACGCTCTGCACAACATGCAGCGAGACCTCTGCCCCGACACCTCCGGCATCTGTGCTGAGATGGACCTGGCAGGAGGCAAGAAGCTGCTCAAGTACATCCGCAGCGTCAGCTTCAACGGTGAGTCTGGGGGGGGGGGGGGGGGGGGGGGGGGGGGCGGTGTGTTTGTGTGTGTGTGTGTGTGTGTGTGTGTGTTATTATCATTATATCGGCACGTGTTTTATAAAACTAAAGAAATAATAAAGCTGCTAGAAACACATCATTAGATTCTTTACTGTAGTACAGTTAAAAGGTACTAAACTAGCTAACCGTGTATAAAATAATGTAAACTACTGTCACCGTCCTCTTCCTCTTATCCTGGTCGGGTCTCGGGGGGGCAGCAGCCTAAGCAGGAAGCCCAGACTTCCCTCTCCCCAGCCACTTCGTCCAGCTCTTCCCGGGGGATCCCGAGGCGTTCCCAGGCCAGCCGAGAGACATAGTCTCTCCAGCGTGTCCCGGGTCTCCTACCGGTGGGACGGGCCCTGAACACCTCACCAGGGAGGCGTCCGGGAGGCATCCTGACTAGATGCCCGAGTCTCCTCATCTGGCTCCTCTCAACGTGGAGGAGCAGCGGGTCTACTCCGAGCTCCCTCCGGATAACTGAGCTTCTCACCCTATCTCTAAGGGAGAGCCCAGCCAGCCTACGGAGGAAGCTTATTTCAGCCGCTTGTACCCGCCATCTTGTTCTTTGGTTCACGACCCAAAGCTCATGACCAGAGGTGAGGGTAGGAACCCAAAGCTCATGACCAGAGGTGAGGGTAGGAACCCAAAGCTCATGACCAGAGGTGAGGGTAGGAACCTTTCGGCTCAGCTCTCTCTTCACCACGACGGATCTGTGCAGAGTCCACATTACTGCAGACGCCGCACCGATCCGCCTGTCGGTCTCACGCTCCATCCTTCCCTCACTGTGAACAAGACCCCGAGGTACTTGAACTCCTCCACTTGGGGCAGGATCTCATCCCCGACCCGGAGAGTGCACTCCACCCTTTTCCGGTTGAGGACCGTGGACTCGGATTTGGAGGTGCTGATTCTCATCCCGGCCGCTTCACACTCGGCTGCGATCCAGTGAGAGTTGGAGGTCACGGTCTGATGAAGCCAACAGGACCAGTAGTTGATAGTAGATAGTTTCATATTTTACATTCATGAGACGTTTTAAACCATCTTCCTCCTCCCTCCTTCCTCCCTCCTTCCATCCTTCTTTCCATCCTCCCTCCCTCCCTTCCTCCCTCCCTCCCTTCCTTGTCTAAACTCTTCATAATGAGCTGAGTTTATTAATGTGATAGTTTCATATTTTACATTCATGAGACGTTTTAAAGCTGCTGCTCTACAGATTCTTTTATCAGCTAATTAACAAAACCTGAGAAATGCTTATTTACCCTGAACGTGGTCCAGCTTCCTTCCTCCCTCCCTCCCTCCCTCCCTTCCTCCCTCCCTCCCTTCCTTCCAGCTGCTCCCTCACCTCTCATCATTTATAATAATCACATGAATATGAATCCCTGCTTCTGCTCGCTCAGCACTAAACTTCATATTTAACACATTTAGAGACAGAAGCTTTTATAGCAGCAAACAGGAGTCAGATATTTACCGTAGAGCTCAGAGTGTTTGGACCGTAGAGCTCAGAGTGTTTGGACTCTAGAGCTCAGAGTGTTTGGACTGTAGAGCTCAGAGTGTTTGGTATGTAGAGCTCAGAGTGTTTGGTATGTAGAGCTCAGAGTGGTTGGTATGTAGAGCTCAGAGTGTTTGGACTCTAGAGCTCAGAGTGTTTGGACTCTAGAGCTCAGAGTGTTTGGTATGTAGAGCTCAGAGTGTTTGGTATGTAGAGCTCAGAGTGTTTGGTATGTAGAGCTCAGAGTGTTTGGTATGTAGAGCTCAGAGTTTTTGGACTGTAGAGCTCAGAGTGTTTGGACTGTAGAGCTCAGAGTGTTTGGACTCTAGAGCTCAGAGTGTTTGGACTCTAGAGCTCAGAGTGTTTGGACTCTAGAGCTCAGAGTGTTTGGTCTGTAGAGCTCAGAGTGTTTGGACTGTAGAGCTCAGAGTGTTTGGACTCTAGAGCTCAGAGTGTTTGGACTGTAGAGCTCAGAGTGTTTGGTATGTAGAGCTCAGAGTGTTTGAACTGTAGAGCTCAGAGTGTTTGGACTGTAGAGCTCAGAGTGTTTGGACTCTAGAGCTCAGAGTGTTTGGACTCTAGAGCTCAGAGTGTTTGGACTCTAGAGCTCAGAGTGTTTGGACTCTAGAGCTCAGAGTGTTTGGACTCTAGAGCTCAGAGTGTTTGGACTCTAGAGCTCAGAGTGTTTGAACTGTAGAGCTCAGAGTGTTTGGACTGTAGAGCTCAGAGTGTTTGGACTCTAGAGCTCAGAGTGTTTGGTATGTAGAGCTCAGAGTGTTTGGTATGTAGAGCTCAGAGTGTTTGGTATGTAGAGCTCAGAGTGTTTGGTACGTAGAGCTCAGAGTGTTTGGACTGTAGAGCTCAGAGTGTTTGGACTGTAGAGCTCAGAGTGTTTGGACTGTAGAGCTCAGAGTGTTTGGACTGTAGAGCTCAGAGTGTTTGGTATGTAGAGCTCAGAGTGTTTGGTATGTAGAGCTCAGAGTGTTTGGACTGTAGAGCTCAGAGTGTTTGGACTGTAGAGCTCAGAGTGTTTGGTATGTAGAGCTCAGAGTGTTTGGACTCTAGAGCTCAGAGTGTTTGGACTCTAGAGCTCAGAGTGTTTGGTATGTAGAGCTCAGAGTGGTTGGTATGTAGAGCTCAGAGTGTTTGGACCGTAGAGCTCAGAGTGTTTGGACTGTAGAGCTCAGAGTGTTTGGACTGTAGAGCTCAGAGTGTTTGGACTGTAGAGCTCAGAGTGTTTGGACTCTAGAGCTCAGAGTGTTTGGACTCTAGAGCTCAGAGTGTTTGGTCTCTAGAGCTCAGAGTGTTTGGTATGTAGAGCTCAGAGTGTTTGGACTCTAGAGCTCAGAGTGTTTGGACTCTAGAGCTCAGAGTGTTTGGTATGTAGAGCTCAGAGTGTTTGGTCTCTAGAGCTCAGAGTGTTTAGTATGTAGAGCTCAGAGTGTTTGGTATGTAGAGCTCAGAGTGTTTGGACTCTAGAGCTCAGAGTGTTTGGTATGTAGAGCTCAGAGTGTTTGGACTCTAGAGCTCAGAGTGTTTGGTATGTAGAGCTCAGAGTGTTTGGACTGTAGAGCTCAGAGTGTTTGGTATGTAGAGCTCAGAGTGTTTGGACTGTAGAGCTCAGAGTGTTTGGTATGTAGAGCTCAGAGTGTTTGGACTCTAGAGCTCAGAGTGTTTGGACTGTAGAGCTCAGAGTGTTTGGACCGTAGAGCTCAGAGTGTTTGGACTCTAGAGCTCAGAGTGTTTGGACTGTAGAGCTCAGAGTGTTTGGACCGTAGAGCTCAGAGTGTTTGGACTGTAGAGCTCAGAGTGTTTGGACCGTAGAGCTCAGAGTGTTTGGACCGTAGAGCTCAGAGTGTTTGGACTGTAGAGCTCAGAGTGTTTGGACTGTAGAGCTCAGAGTGTTTGGTATGTAGAGCTCAGAGTGTTTGGTATGTAGAGCTCAGAGTGTTTGGTATGTAGAGCTCAGAGTGTTTGGACTCTAGAGCTCAGAGTGTTTGGTATTTAGAGCTCAGAGTGTTTGGACTCTAGAGCTCAGAGTGTTTGGACTCTAGAGCTCAGAGTGTTTGGACTCTAGAGCTCAGAGTGTTTGGACCGTAGAGCTCAGAGTGTTTGGACTCTAGAGCTCAGAGTGTTTGGACTCTAGAGCTCAGAGTGTTTGGTATGTAGAGCTCAGAGTGTTTGGACTCTAGAGCTCAGAGTGTTTGGACTCTAGAGCTCAGTGTGTTTGGACTGTAGAGCTCAGAGTGTTTGGACTCTAGAGCTCAGAGTGGTTGGTATGAAGCTGCTGTGTGTCGCCTGCAGCTAGTAATGGAGTATTGATGAGTATTGATCAGCTGTTCTCTGCTCACACTGAGAAACCAACAGGAGCTCTGAACTCTTTATAAAACTCCTCTAACTTTAAACAATGAGAATGAGTTTCAGATAACAGTCGAGCTTATCTTTATAGTTCATATGAATCATTTAACCAGGACAGTGTTCCTTCCTCCCTCCCTTCTTTCCTCCCTACCTCCTTCTCTCTTTCTTTCCTCCCCCTACCTTCCTTCTTTCCTCTGTCCTTCTTTCCTTCCCTCCTTCCTTCCTACCTTCCTTCCTCCCTCCTTCCTTCCTTCCCTCCTCCCCTCTTTCCTTTGTTCCTTCTTTCCTTCCTTTCCTTCCCTCCTTCCCTCCTCCATTCCTTTCCTTCCTCCCTTCCTTCTTGCCTCTCTTCCTCCTTCTCTCTTTCTTTCCTCCCCCCTACCTCCCTTCCATCCTTCCATCCTTCTTTCCTTCTTTTCCTTCCTTTTGTCCTCCCTCCCTTCCTCCCTCCCTCCCTCCCTTCCTTCCTTCCTTCTTTTCCTTCCTTTTGTCCTCCCTCCCTCCCTCCCTTCCTTCCTTCCTTCCTTCCTTCCTTCCTTCCTTCTTTTCCTTCCTTTTGTCCTCCCTCCCTTCCTCCCTCCCTCCCTCCCTTCCTTCCTTCCTTCCTTCCTTCTTTTCCTTCCTTTTGTCCTCCCTCCCTCCCTTCCTTCCTTCCTTCCTTCCTTCCTTCCTTCCTGCCTTCCTTCCTCCCTCCCTCCTCCTCACAGGAGGAATGAAACCAGCAGCAGCTCTGAACTCTTTATAAACTCCTCTAACTTTAAACAATGAGAATGAGCTTCAGTTAATAGTCGAGCTTATCTTTATAGTTCATGATATATAATGAAATATATATATTTATATGTATAATGAGTGAAATGATCTTTGTTAAAGTCTCAGAGGACGATAACAGAGTCGAGGTTTGTTTCCTGATCACTCTGAATGAAGACAACTATTTTATCCCAAACACATTCAAGAGGTCAAAGTTCAGATCCAGACATTAATAACTAATAACTAGACCCACTAATAACCCTCTGTCCTCCCCAGCAGCAGCAGCTAGAGAACATGTTGCTGATATATTACACAGGATTTACACAGTATTGCATAAGTCGTTTGTTTCTGAGCCTCGTTTCTGAGCCTGCTGGGTTTATCTTCCTGTGGAGCTTCTCTCTCCTGGAGGTCACTGAAGATGCTCTCAGCCCTTCAGCTCTCTTCCTCTAAACCAGAGCTGTACTCACCTGAGCAGCTCATGTCTGGTTTCTCTCAGTGACTCTGAGCTGCAGCTGGTCCTGTCCTCATCTTACCAGAAACATAAATCAGGCCAAAGGTCAGAATGAGTTTATTAAACAGCTGGAAGACGAATTGATCAACATTAAAACTTTTACACACATTTATCAAACCTTTCTCCCTTCCCTCTGTCCTTCTTTCCTTCTTTCTTTCCTTTCCATGCGTCCTTCTTCCCTTCCCTTCCCTCCTTCCTTCCCTCCCGCTTTCCTTCCTTCCTTATTTTTCTTTCCTTCCTTCCTTCTTTTTCTTTCCTTTCTTCCCTCCTACCTTCCTTCTCTCCCCCTACTTTCCTTCATTCCCTCCTACCTTCCTTCCTCCCCCTACTTTCCTTCCTTCTTCCTCCCTTCTTTCCTTTTTTTTCTTTTTCTTTTCTTTCTTTCCTTTTTTCTCCCTTCCTTCCTCCTATCCTTCCTTCTTCCTCCCTTCCTAACTTCACTCTTTGACTTGAGGACAACAGGAGGGTTAAAGCTTCATGTTTTATTGGACAGAACAGCGCTGCCTCGGTTCACTTCATATAAATACCTGAAGATTAAGAGAGAAAGGTTTGATGTGTAGAGACGAGACTTCAACCTGCTGACAGAAGAATACAGACGTGAGGTTTTCATGTTGCTGCCAAACAAACATTTACACGTTAAAAAGTTTGAATGAAATCAGAGAATCCAGTCGGCTCCGTTTGTGTGCAACAGCAAAATAGTTAAAGTCTGTAAAGTAAGAATAAATATGTGTTCTGAGTTTGACATACCACAGAAAAGTGTGTTGTTAACCACCCTGCCAAATTTGAATGATTAAAAAAATCACCAAATATATGAAATTAGGCTTCAAAGTTGTGTAAAAATCAGCCTCTTTCTCTGCTCCCAAACGCTGTGGGCGTGGCCTCCGAGTCCGCTGAAGCCCCGCCCCCTACCAAGTGTCACCTGTCAATCAAAGTCACCACCTCCACACTATAAACCAGTATAACCAGTCTAACCAGTATCTGTCCTCCTCCACAGGAAGTGCCGGTACGTCGGTGACGTTTAACCGTAACGGAGACGCTCCCGGACGTTACGATCTGTTCCAGTATCAGCTGAACAACGTGACGGGAGCCGGCTACCGCGTGATTGGCCAGTGGACCGAGACGCTGCAGCTCAACGTGAGTAGAAAACATTAAAGTTACGATGATCAGCTGATGCCAGATTTCAGCGTTAAGGAGACGAGCAGCTAACCGTTTGGTAGAAGTCAAAAAACTAAATCTAGTCACCCTGTTTAACTTTTTGGGCAATTTCCTTCCTTCCTTCCTTCCTTCCTTGAGAGGAAGGAAAGATGGACAGAAGGAAGGAAGGAATGAAGGAAGAAAAAGATGAGAAGAAGGAAGGAAGGAAAAAAGGAAGGACAGAAGGAAGGACAGAAGGAAGAAAGGAAGGAAGAAAGGAAGGACAGAAGGAAGAAAGGAAGGAAGAAAGGAAGGAAAAAAGGAAGGACAGAAGGAAGAAAGGAAGGAAGAAAGGAAGGAAGAAAGGAAGGAAGAAAGGAGGGAAGGAAGGAAGGAAGGAAGGAAAAGATGAAAAGAAGGAAGGAAGGAAAGAGAGAGAGAGAGGAAGGAAAGAAGGAAGGAAGGAAGGAACAAGTTTTCCTCCCTTCCTTTTTTCTTCATCTTAACGTCCAGAACTTCAGAGTTTAGAGTTTAGGGTTAATGTTAAACAGCTGTTTCCTCCTGCTGCACTCTGGACCCTGATTGGCTCCTAGCGTGTGATGTCATGAATCCTGCAGGTGTTGATCCACAGACAGAGACTCAGACCCAGTTAACGAGGTTCCTTCCTTCCTTTCCTTCCTTCCTCCGTCTGATCTTTCCTTTCCTTCCTTTCTCCGTCTGATCTCTGCAGACGCTCAGTGTTTGTCTTCGTCCTCGTTAACGACTCCCGATGAGTCGCTGCTCGTGGTTTATCGGAGCCGCCCGGCGCACGCTGCTGGATTACCACTCTGATTTACAGCAGATATGAGCCTGTTTACAGCGAGGGGGGGGGGGGGGGGGGGCGAGTGGGGGGGTGGGGAGGGGGTCCTGATTACAGCGATGGTCAGAGGAGATTAGCTGGTGTGAGAGGTTCTTACTCGTTCAGAACAAAGCAAACAGAATAAGGAACAGATCTGATCTCTCTTTTATTCTCACTGATTGAATTTATTGTGCTTCCTCTAAACTGGTGGTGTCCAACCTCCGGCTCCGGCTCCCTCCAGGGTCGCTCCAGGGTCGCTCCAGGGTCGCTGCAGGGTCGCCAGATTAACAGAGTTACAAGAGTAGAATAAACAAAGTTCTGCTGCAAACACACAGAGTTACTGAAGTTTAGTCTCATTAGTTAATGTTTAATTACATTATACCAAATATGCAATAATAACGACATTTGGTGCAAAAATCATCTAATTGACAAAGATCGGCTCCAATTCTCTCCAGCAGGCGAGAAGGGTCTAAAGTTCTTCACTCAACTTTTTGACTGTTTGAATCGTAGCGCTGCATGTTTCCGTACTTCTCAGTGTAGTTTTAGGGCGTATTCACACCAGGAAAGTCTTTTGGTCCGCTTATTTAGTCCGGACCAAAATACAATGTTTCCTTTTTGGTTTGGTGCGGTTCCTGTTCACATTGCCCTTTTCACAAGTGGACCAGAATTTGTCAACAAACCCACATGTGTGCAAAGATCGTTCAATCATTGGACAAAAAGCTCTGAGGTCGGGGTAAAGCAGTAAGGGAAAAAAGGGGGGAAAGCGCCGGTTAATGTTTGCGTCTGCCCAAATATCCAGTAAACATTCCCTCTCCTCTTCTCCCCACGTTGAGCCACGACTCATTTTCAGCTGCCGGTTTGCTAATCAAGTTTGGAGTTGCTAAGGCGCTAATCAAACAATTATTTCCCATAATGCGGTCGGCTACGAGAGCCTGTTGCGTCCAAAAAGGCATGTGATTATTTATAACTGGGTCGGACCGAGCGAACCGTTCCAGGGTCCGTTTGGAAGCGAACCGAGACCACCTCTCCGACTGGGTCTCGGTCCGACTGTTTGGTCCGCTCCAGAGTTCGATGGTTTGTGTTCACACCAGCCCAAAAGGTCCGCACCCAGTCCCTGACCCCGGTCCTAACCCTAACCCTAACCCAGCCCAAAAGATCCGCACCAGCGATTTTTTTTGGTTTGGTCCGAACCAAACAAGGCAGGTGTGAATACGCCCTTAGAGAGTTAACATGTGATGAAGTAGGTTTAATGTTTCAGGTACGAGGAGGAATGAAACACTGATACTGACTCTGAGGTTTGATGTTTGTGTCTCTGAGCTTTACGTTAGCTGTCTCTGTCTCTTACGTTCATGTTTTATTCATCTTTTATTGAGTCCATTTTAACTTTTGCGGGAACCTCAACATCACTGATAAAAATCGACTGGGAAGTATCGCCAAAAAATCATTGGCAGCGGCTTGACAGTGTTTATCAAGCAGGAGCTGTTCAGAGGTCAAAGGTCATCTTGGCAGACCCACATCACCTTTTCTAAGAGGCCAAATCAAACAGATCATTTGTTCTCTTTGCTGCAGCGTTTCTAAATAAGCTTTAGTGTTCCTGAACTGTATGAACTCACCTCATGACACTTATTACTTATATTTATGTGTGAATGTGGATCAAATTGCCCCTCGGGGAGAAAAAAGACTTTAATCTGATCCTGATTCTCTGTCAGAGCTTCCAAACTGGACTTTCACATTAGTGGGATTTTTCCCTTTTAGCTTTTATCCCACTAATGTTCCCATCACTCTTCATCACCACACGTTCACTGTTGTCTACTGCAGGTCGGAGTCTAAATGTTCCCATATTGAGTTCTGACCAGGTGGGGAGCTCCGGTCCTCTGAAATGAGGCCAACCAGGAAGTAACTTAGAGCTGCATTCTATCAAAAGGCCACCAGGGGGCGACCGTCTCTATACAAGTCAATGGAGAATGCACCAACTTCTCACTTGATTTCTAACCTCAGTAAACGTTTTCAAAATGTGTTTATGGTCTCAATCGCTAGTTTAAAGCCTTCTTCAATGCAGTATGATGTTCATTTGGGACATTTTGGCCTCCCTGATTTTATATGTGACGATAAAGCAGGGTATGCATTAGGGCGTGGCTACGTCCTGATTGACAGGTTGATTGACCAATGTCCTCGAGATCCAGCCCTCGTAACCATAGCAACCTCCCCGCTCCGCCCATGGCCCCGCCTCATGCCCATATAAGTAGAAACCGTGTTTTTATTTTTCCCAGCATGCACCTGAAATTTTCAAGATGGCGCTGCCTAGATTAGAAACTATTGGTTTCCGAGCAGCAGTCCACAAACCAATGGGTGACGTCACGGATGTTACGTCTGTTTCTTATATACAGTCTGTGGTTGTGACGTTTTCTGCCTGGAACTTCTTCTTCTTTCTATAAAATCATAAATTGCACGTTAAGCATTTTCTTCTTAACCTGATAAGGCTGCTGATAGTTTATATATGACAGTATAATGATGCACGCTGCATGTCTCCTTCTTCTCAGTGTGAACTCTGCAGACTCTCGTATTGAGTCTGTTTGAACTCTGATTGACTTTATAATAATAATAATGAATCCTGATCCGGCCGGACAGGAAGTGGAGTAAACCCTGATGCAGCCGGACAGGAAGTGGAGTAAACCCTGATCCAGCCGGACAGGAAGTGGAGTAAACCCTGATCCAGCCGGACAGGAAGTGGAGTGTGACTGAAGCCCGGTAGCATCGCTTTATTCTCCTCTCAAACTGTTTTTACTGATTCGGAGCCGAGCAGCAAAGTGATGCTGAATTATTAAACAGAGTTTTTCTGGAGAGACAAAAATAAATCTCCTGAGAATTAAATGTTCCAGCGTCAGAGAGAGAGTTTCTATCTGAGAGAGTTTAGAGTTTAGAGAGTTTAGAGAGTTTAGAGAGAGCCCAAACTCTTCTGTTATCACATAGATCAGATATATATATACGGAGAGAATGTACTTATTAAGGATGTCTCTTGTTTCTGAGCATTTCTGTGAATGAAAGCAGCTTCAGTGTGAAGTTACTAACGGTGTGAAAGGTGCAGCAGGTAGAAGCTGATCTGCATTCAGCTCAGCGTCTCGGCTGCTTCACACTAAATTATTCACCTGGATCGCCGGCGGTGAGCCAGATGTGCAGCAGCAGAGATCGGCTCCTCCTTTCCTTCCTCCCTCCTTTCCTTCCCTCCTTCCCTCCGTCCTCACAGCTCTGTGGGCCCACGTTTAATCTACACCACGAGGTTTAATGACTGTGTAAAGTGAATTCAGACATTTTCTTCTAAACACATTAAATAGGTCATAAATGTATTTCTAAAAAAGGTGTAAAAAGCATTTCAACCATTTAGATTTGAATTGTGGAGCTAGGATTAGCATAAACCCGCCCCTGCTGCTGTAGAGGTATAAATACATTCAGCACACACTACTACTACTACAGTCTACAGTTAGCCTGTTAGCTGAGCTAGCACTACTACTACTACAGTCTACAGTTAGCCAGTTAGCTGAGTTAGCACTACTACTACTACAGTCTACAGTTAGCCAGTTAGCTGAGTTAGCACTACTACTACTACAGTCTACAGTTAGCCTGTTAGCTGAGCTAGCACTACTACTACTACAGTCTACAGTTAGCCAGTTAGCTGAGTTAGCACTACTACTACTACAGTCTACAGTTAGCCAGTTAGCTGAGTTAGCACTACTACTACTACAGTCTACAGTTAGCCAGTTAGCTGAGTTAGCACTACTACTACTACAGTCTACAGTTAGCCAGTTAGCTGAGTTAGCAGCCGAGTTAGTAGCCGATCTAGCAGCTGAGTTAGCAGCAGAAAGCTCTCAGACGTAGCGTCCATGTTTCTGGTAGAGGTGGTGACTTTGACTGACAGGTGACACTTGGTAGGGGGCGGGGCTTCAGCAGTGTATTCAACTGAATATAGGTTGAAAAGGATTTGCAAATCATTGTATTCTGTTTTAAACAACGTCCCAACTTCATTGGAATTGGGGTTGTAGTCAGATTTAAGTAATTAGGGTTTATTTATAATAATTACATTAATCATAATCAGGCTTCACCTCATCTGTGATTTGTTCTCATTGATTTCTGGGTTTCACCAACATAATGAAGAGCTGATAAACAGGTTTCCACTGTATGTTTCCACAGTGACAGATAAAGATCTAAATTCATGGGCTAATTAAACACTATTGGTTAATTGATTCCAGTCAGGACTTTAATTAGTTCCAGTTTATTTAACAGTAGGTCAGTCACTCTCTATTACTGCTAAACTTCTTCTTCTGTGGTTCATTTTGAGTTAACTTCAGACACTACGAGACGAACATAACGAGCTCTGAGTCTCTGAGTGATTCAGCACAAACTCTTCTGGATGATGGTGTGTGAGCTGCATGGATGTGTGTGAGCTGCATGTTTGGTCTCTCAGCAGACTGTTGATGAGTTTAGTTTATAAATGTTCCAGTTTTCAGTTTATTTGTTCCAGCTGCAGATAAACAGCTGTGTTTCCTCTGCTGGCCGAACGTCTCAATCACACTCTGATCTGCTCTGATGGGCTCAGTCGGGTTTATATGGTAATCTGTCCTCTCTCTCTCTCTCTCCTCTCTTTCTCTCTCTCTCTCTCTCTCTCTGTCTCTCTCTCTGTCTCTCTCTCTGTCTCTCTCTCTCTCTGTCTCTCTCTCTCTCTGTCTCTCTCTCTGTCCCTCTCTCTCTCTCTCTCTCTGTCTCTCTCTCTCCCTCTCCTCTCTCTCTCTGTCTCTCTCTCTCTCTCTCTCTCTCTCTCTCTCTCTCTCTGTGTCTCTCTCTCTCTCTCCCCCCCCCCCTCTCTCTCTCTCTGTTTGTTCACTTCCAGCTGGAATCACATCCGCTGACAAACAAACAAGTCTGTGTTTTTCTGTCCCAGAGATTCAAACATGTGCTGCTGTCCTAATTAATAATAATGTGTGAGCGCTCTGCAGTGTTTTAGGATTTTAGATTAAAACAGAGGAACAGCAGCACAGAGATGATAAACCTCCAGCTCTGAGTTCTAGTTCAAAACCTCAAACGTTCACAAAATGCTCCCCAGCTATGAAATATTCTATTTTAGTTACTGTGTATGATTTACAGACATAAAACAAGTTCTCAGTCGTCTTGTTGGGAAAGTTTAGAGGAACTGTGACTCCAAAGCAGCAGCAGAGACTCGTTGTGTTTCTGCAGTGAAGACGCCGTGAATTTATTTCCTCCTGCAGTTTAAACTGAGATAAGAAACTGACTCTAACTGGGAGACGTTAGCAGATGAGTCATGAGACCTCCATGATGTCTTGCTGCAATGAGTCACTGAGCTGTAGTCTAGTATTCAGGTTCATTAGCAAGTTTCAGCCACTAGGAGGAGCTCTAAGCTTCAGAGTGAAATTTTACTGCTGCTCTCGGCTACTTTGACTTGGTAGTAAGTTAGCTTGCTAGCTAGCTGACTGGTAGTAAGTTAGCTTGCTAGCTAGCTGACTGGTAGTAAGTTAGCCTGCTAGCTAGCTGACTGGTAGTAAGTTAGCCTGTTAGCTAGCTGACTGGTAGTAAGTTATCCTGCTAGCTAGCTGACGGGTAGTAAGTTAGCCTGCTAGCTAGCTGACTGGAGGGAACGTGATGCAGACGAAGACACACTAAAGTCCAGCGTGGTTTAAAAGCTTCCAGAAAGTAAGGATAATGTTGTCAGGGGTGAAATATGTGGAGCAGAGTTGAGCTACGTGGCTTCACATGGACAAAAAGCTGCTGTCTGCTGTGACGGTTGAGTGCAGATGATCACATCCTTCCTGTCGTTGTCCTCGTACAAAGCACAGGATATTTCTCCACCTTCACAATAAGATGTCCTCATTCACTCCGAGTGTCGCCATGGCAACACTATCAGCTGTATAATTCATAAGTTAATTCTGAATGTTCTCTCTACCAATTAAACCTTGAGCCTTTATAATGTGCAGAAAATGAAAAGTAATAGATTTAGTGAATAAATATTAGTGGAGATTAAATAGTTTAAACAGGTGATTCATCATGAAGACATTCGGACAATAAACGTGCAGAAAAATGTTTTTATGAAGAGTTTCACTTCGAAGTCATGTAGAGAAATCAGCAGTGTTTGTACTTATAGAATCATCCTGCCACTCACAGACAGTAATCATCAGCGTAGGCAGATAATACGTTTGAACACAAACAGCTGTCTGTGCAGATTACAAATAAATGTGTATTTTTTAGGGCTGTCAAACGATTAATTTTTTAATCGCGATTAATCGCATAATTTCCATAGTTAATCACGATTAATGGCGTTTTGAATTGCATGTTTAAAATCCTGTTATTTTCCATTTGAAGGCAGTTTTAAGCCCATAATGTAAAGCATTTCTTACCAGAGTGTAACTGGGAATCAATCACGGCTCTGCTGCGACTCCACACTCCAAAATGGTCCTTTGGTGGAGCTGAGGGCTGGCTTGGCTGCACCTGGGTGTTTAGCGTGGAGGTGCTAACTCAAACTCCACGTACTCCGGTGGTAGTTAAACTCCGTTTGACACAGGTTGCATTTTACTTTTGACTTGTCAACTGAAGCGTCTGGAAGTGTTTTAAAGTTAAACAAGCCGTTCAAAAGTCCAGTAGCTCTCTTACTTTCCATCAGCGCGGTAGGTTTACTGCAGGAGGCCACTTCAAAGCATAGCGGCTACAGCTAGAGGAGCCGTCTACGGGGGAGGAGAAGGGACAAAAAGGCTTGCAACATTAAATGAGATTTTAAAAAATTAACGCGTTATGGATTGCATTAATCTAATCGCGATTAACGCATAACGCTGACAGCCCTAATTTTTATATAAACATGTTGGCTAACATTAGTAAATCTCGTCCGACGTTCAGAGCGCTTCGTCAGAAACGTCACAAACTGAAGCGAAAGCGTTTACAGAGATCAGACGCTGTGTGGAAGAGTTTTAGATTTATAGCAATTAACAGAAATTAATTAAATGTAAAAATGCTTCTCAGTTCTTACTACGAGCGAGCTGAGAGCGTTAGCCTGTCTGCTGCCCTCTAGTGGACAGAACGGTAAATAACCACGTTAACAGCAACGCCTGAATAAATACATCGTAAATATTAATAATAGAGTAAATCTGAGCATTAACAATTCAAATATATTATGAATATTATAATGAATGAACATTAAAGTCCAGCGTGGGTTAAAAGCTTCCAGGAAGTAAAGGATAATGTTGTCAGGTGTGAAATATGTGGAGCAGAGTTGAGCTACGGTGGCTTCACATGGACAAAAAGCTGCTGTCTGCTGTGACGGTTGAAAGCTAGTTTTTGATGCATTATCTATTCGGCTCTTACTAACAACAGTATGCAGCTAATATTAGATTATTCATCAGTTAAACTCACCATGAAAATATCACCAGTCCAGTTCACACTCACTCCTTCTTCTTCTTCTTCTTCTCCTTCTTCTTCTCCTCCTTCTTCTCCTTCTTCTTCTCCTTCTTCTCCTTCTTCTTCTTCTTCTTCTTCTTCTTCTCCTTCTTCTTCTCCTTCTCCTTCTTCTTCTTCTTCTTCTTCTTCTTCTTCTCCTTCTTCTTCTCCTTCTCCTTCTTCTTCTTCTTCTTCTTCTTCTTCTTCTTCTTCTTCTTCTTCTTCTTCTTCCAACCAGATGTTGAGTTGCAGCATATTTCTCCACCTTCACAATAAGATGCACATCATCGTCCATCTTGCTTTATATCGGATAAATTAAAATAATGAATTAAAGTTGAATGAGTTTATAGAGGAAGAGGAGAGCCTGATTTATATATTTAATATATAAACTGAGTTTCAGTTCAGATTGTAAATCAGAGCGAGTTCGTTCTCAGACAGGTGGAGACTTCATGGTTCATGGTGGGAGCTCGTCTTAAACCCCCCCCCCCCCTCGTCTTAAATCCTGCCCCCCCCCTATCTTACCCCCCCCCCTCCTTCTCTCTAACATCAGTAAATAAGCAGCGGTGAACAAACACATTTTTCTGGAGTCACTCGGGGCGATATTTAAGCTGCTTAACAGTCGACTTCTGTTCCTCTTTTTTATTTCTGAGCAAAAATGCAAATTTATACAAATATGAGTCTGACCCCTGCAGCAGGAACCTGACTGAGAGACACAAACACTAATTAGAAAGATGCTTTATGAAGCTTTCTGCTCAGAAACTGCAACACAACACACACACACACACACACACACACACACACACACACACACAACACACACACACACACACACACACACACAACACACAACACACACACACACACACACACAGACACACACACAGACACACACACACACACACAACACACACACACACACACACACACACACACACACACCACACACACACACACACACACACACACACTGCAGTCCACTCAATTTACTGAAAGAATGAATCAGAACATTTAATAATTCTCATCTTTAAACCAGAGGAATGTTTTATTAAGTTGAAGAAGTGGACGGTAATTAATGAAACACAGAGAAGAAGAAGTTTATCTTCATCCTCTGATTACACACACTGTAACACACACACACTGTAACACACACACACTCACACACACTGTAACACACACACACTCACACACACTGAAACACACACACACTGAAACACACACACACTGTTTATCTCCATCCTCTGATTAACATGATTTTCTGTTCATTATAATAAAAACATTCAGACTGAAGTTTATAAAGTGAAACTGAATGAAATGATTTAATGTTCTCAGCTTCCAAAAATACACAAAACAGCTGAGAGACCTGATTATAACACACACACACACACACACACACACATTATAACACACACTGAAACATTAACACACACACTGAAACACACACATACACACTTTAGCACACACTGACAGTTTACATGTATCTAGTTTCTCTCCATCGCTGGACAGCTGTCATGTTAACATGTTTTAAACATCAGATGGTTTGTATTTACAGTCAAGCCTGAAATTATTCATACCCTGGCAAACTTTGACCTAAAGTTGCTTTTATTCAACCAGCAAGTAGCTCTTGTTTATTTTAAGTATATTTTTGGGGCTTTTTTGCCTTTAATGGACAGACAAGCAGAGAGAGAGACAGGGAACTGGGAATGAGATGCAGGATAGGGCCGCTCGGTGCGGGGTTCGAACCGGGGTCTCCTGCAGTGAGGACTGTAGCCTCTACACATGGGGCGGGTGCTCTACCCACTGAGCTTTAGAACAGCTTGGCCACAATGATGATGGCTCTCGTACATCATCTTATTATCTTCTGGGAGACGTCTGGGTCATTTCCAATCATGAAGAAACTACTTGCTGGTTGAATGAAAGAAACTTTAAGTCAAAATTTGCCAGAGGTATGAATAATTTCGGGCTTGACTGTATAAATGTGTGTGTGTGTTAATGTGTGTTTCACTGTGTGTGTTAATGTTTCTGTGTGTGTGTGTGTGTGTGTGTGTGTGTGTGTGTGTGTGTGTGTCTGTGTGTTAATGTGTGTTTCACTGTGTGTGTTAATGTTTCTGTGTGTGTGTGTGTGTTGTGTGTGTGTGTGTGTGTGTGTCTGTGTGTTAATGTGTGTTTCACTGTGTGTGTTAATGTTTCTGTGTGTGTGTGTGTGTGTGTGTGTGTGTGTGTGTGTGTGTGTGTGTGTGTGTTAATGTTTCTGTGTGTGTGTGTGTGTGTGTGTGTGTTTCAGTGTGTGTGGTGTGTGTGTGTGTGTGTGTGTTTCACTGTGTGTGTTAATATTTCTGTGTGTGTGTGTGAGTGTGTGTTTCAGTGTGTGTGTGTGTGTGTGTGTGTGTGTGTTAATGTTTCTGTGTGTGTGTGTGTGTGTGTGTTTCAGTGTGTGTGTGTGTGTGTGTGTGTGTGTGTGTGTGTGTGTGTGTGTGTGTGTGTTAATGTGTGTTTCACTGTGTGTGTTAATATTTATGTGTGTGTGTGTGAGTGTGTGTGTGTTTCAGTGTGTGTGTGAGTGTGTGTGTGTGTGTGTGAGTGTGTGAGTGTGTGTGTGTGTGTGAGAGTGTGTGTGTGTGTGTGTGAGTGTGTGTGTGTGTGTGTGTGAGTGTGTGTGTGTGTGTGTGTTTCAGTGAGTGTGTGTGTTTCAGTGTGTGTGTGAGTGTGTGTGTGTGTGTGTGAGTGTGTGAGTGTGTGTGTGTGTGTGTGAGAGTGTGTGTGTGTGTGTGTGAGAGTGTGTGTGTGTGTGTGTGAGTGTGTGTGTGTGTGTGTGTGAGTGTGTGTTGTGTGTGTGTGAGTGTGTGTGTTTGTGTGTGAGAGTGTGTGTGTGTGTGTGTGAGTGTGTGTGTGTGTGTGTGTGTGTGTGAGTGTGTGTGTCGTGAGTGTGTGTGTGTGTGTGAGTGAGTGTGTGTGTGTTTCAGTGAGTGTGTGTGTGTGTGTGTGTGTGTTTCAGTGAGTGTGTGTGTGTGTGTGTGTGTTTCAGTGAGTGTGTGTGTGTGTGTGTGTGTTTCAGTGAGTGGTGTGTGTGTGTGTGTGTGTGTGTATATATATCTGAGTGTGTGTGTGTGTGTGTGTGTGTGTATATATATCTATCTCCGGTTTCTCCAGCAGCAGCTGGAGGGAAACATTCAGAAGTCCAGTTCATGTTCAACAGTTCATGTTTCGGTTCGTTGTGTTAAAGAGATAAACGGAGTCTGTCCTCACGTTACATCAACATATATTACAGTGCAGTTTGTCTCTGTTGTGTCTGAAACCAATATAATTATTCAAATGTTCTTATTTTTTCCTTTTTCTTTGAAGAAAAGGTTAGAAGCGTCTTTTATTCAGATTTATTCAGCACCTGAATGAGAGAACAAAGGCAGCCAATTTCACACCTGTGGAGGGAAAACACGACTCCACCTCGCAGCTAGTGTACACAACGTTCATCATTTCATGTTAAATAAATCCTGAGACGCGGCGGAGTCACCGGAAACATTAAACACTCAAAATAATGTTGAATAAAAATAAATACTGTGAAATAGACCTTACATGTTCCCCACTGAGATTAAAGGAGCAGTACGTCAGATTTAAAGGCAT
>NC_070580.1:38814309-38821809 GCF_027409825.1 Scomber japonicus
ATCAGCAGATAAACAGCAGGTGGCGCTTTAATTCTCCAGCCACTAAAACAAAAGAAGAAGAAGAAAAGAACGACATTAAAAACCAGTCAGTCGAAGCTGAAACGATGGAGAGAAAAAAGAATCGCAAATTATATTTTGTACAACAAGCAAATTATTATTATTATCCTTAAAATGAAAACAGATGTAATGACTCCTAAAAAAACCCTAAATAAAGGTTTAGAAAAATATTCTATAATATATAAAATAAACTTCTGAAATGAGGCCAACCAGGAAGTAACTTAGAGCTGCATTCTATCAAAAGGCCACCAGGGGGCGACCGTCTCTATACAAGTCAATGGAGAATTCACCAACTTCTCACTTGATTTCTAACCTCAGTAAACGTTTTCAAAATGTGTTTATGGTCTCAATCGCTAGTTTAAAGCCTTCTTCAATGCAGTATGATGTTCATTTGGGACATTTTGGCCTCCCTGATTTTATATGTGACGATAAAGCAGGGTATGCATTAGGGCGTGGCTACGTCCTGATTGACAGGTTGATTGACCAATGTCCTCGAGATCCAGCCCTCGTAACCATAGCAACCTCCCCGTTCAGCCCATGGCCCCGCCTCATGTCCATATAAGTAGAATCTGTGTTTTTATTTTTCCCAGCATGCACCTGAAATTTTCAAGATGGCGCTGCCTAGATTAGAAACTATTGGCTTCCGAGCAGCAGTCCACAAACCAATGGGTGACGTCACGGATGTTACGTCTGTTTCTTCTTTACAGTCTGTGGTTATAACTCGCGGTGGAGGGTTTAAGAGCAGAGTGAGACCTCTCGCTGCAGATCTCTCCAGCAGCTGTGACGCCTCTTCAGAGAGCAGAGTGAATTATTGAAGCCCTGCTGACCGTTGCCGCGGCTGCAGCAGACAGATGGCTGCTGCTCTCAGTCCTCTCACATGATTCAGATCTCAGTGTGAAGGGTTAGGTGTGAAATGGACCAAAATGTGTTCGAGGCAACAGCTGGTTAACAACGCTCCTAACGAAGGAGAAGAAAGAGAGGAACACCAGCCGTGCCTCCTCCTCCTCTCCTCCTCCTCCTCCTCCTCTTCCTCCCCCCTCCTCCTCCACCAACTTTTCCTCCACCACTTCCTCCTCCACTACTTCCTCCTCCTCCTCCCCCTCCTCTTCCTCCTCCTCCTCCTCCTCTTCCTCTCCCTCCTCCTCCACCAATTCCTCCTCCTCCTCCTTCTCCCCTCCTCTTCCTCCCCCTCCTCCTCCAACACTTCCTCCTCCTCCTTCTCCTCCTCCCCCTCCTCCTCCTCCTCCACCACTTCCTCCTCTTCCCCCTCCTCCTCTTCCATCTCCTCCTCCTCCTCCTCTTCCTCCTCCTCTTCTCCCCCTCCTCCTCCACCACTTCCTCCTCCTCCTCCCCCTCCACCACCTCCTCCTCTTCCTCCCCCTCCTCCTCCACCACTTCCTCCTCCTCCTCCTCCTCCTCCCCTCCTCCTCCACCACTTCCTCCTCCTCCTCCTCTTCCTCCCCCTCCTCCTCCTCCTCCTCTTCCACTACTTCCTCCTCCTTTTCCTCCACCACTTCTTCCTCCACCACTTCCTCCTCCTCCTCTTCCACCACTTCCCCCTCCTCCTCCTTCTCTTCCTCCCCCTCCTCCTCCTCCTCCTTCTCTTCCTCCCCCCCTCCTCCTCCTCCTCTTCCACTACTTCCTCCTCCTCTTCCTCCCCCTCCTCCTCCACCACTTCCTCCCTCCTCCCCCTCCTCCTCCTCCACCACTTCCTCCTCCTCCTCTCCTCCTCCTCCTCCTCCACCACTTCCTCCTCCTCCTCCTCTTCCTCCTCCTCCTCCTCCACCACTTCCTCCTCCTCCTCTTTCCTCCCCCTCCTCCTCCACCACTTCCTCCCCCTCATCCTCCTCCTCCTCCTCCTCCTCTCCTCCCCTCCTCCTCTTCCTCCTCTTCCTCCCCCTCCTCCTCCACCACTTCTTCCTCCACCACTTCCTCCTCCTCCTCTTCCTCCCCCTCCTCCTGCTCCTCCTCTTCCACCACTTCCTCCTCCTCCTCCTCCTCCTCCTCCTCCTTCTCTTCCTCCTCCTCCTCCTCCTCCTCCTCCACTACTTCCTCCTCCTCCTCCTCTCCTCCTCCTCTTCCATCTCCTCCTCCTCCACCACTTCATCCTCCTCCTCCTCCTCTCCTCCTCCTCCTCCACCACTTCCTCCTCCTCCTCCTCCTCCTCCTCCTCTTCCTCTTCCTCTCAGCCGGCCTTCAGGAGGAAGATTAGCGTTTTGTTTGGAGTCCTGAATTAAACGGGCTTCATCCTCTCAGGTTATCATCTCAGCTGTTTGGTAGCTCACAGGAAGCCTGGGGAGAGTCTGGCTGATAAAGGAGAGGAGATAACATCCACCTGTTTTTTTTCTCTTCCTCCGGAGCGTGGCCGCCGGCTGCTGGTTCGGACTCGGTAGATAATGTGTGTGAGGAATCGCCTGTGTGTGTAATTGATCAGCTTTGGGTCACAGAAGCATCTGAAATCCCTCCAAGTGCTTTTTTTTCAATCCTTCAAACACAAACCTGCTATCTGCCAAAATGATCAGCAGCACAGCACAATGACGGAGCTTTAGCCCCCCCGAGGTCTGAGAGGGGGACCGACCTGGCTCCTCCACCCGGCCCTCCACCCAGCCCTCCACCCGCTCCTCCACCTGTTTTCCATTAGCTTCATTTAATATAAAAAGTTAGGAAGGAAGGAAAGAAGGAAGGACAGGAGGAAGGAAGGAAGGAAAGAAAGAAAGAAAGAAAGAAGGAAGGAAGGAAGGAAGGAAGGAAGGAAGGAAGGAAGGAAGGAAGGGAGGAAGGAAGGAAGGAAGGAAGGAAGGAAGGGAGGAAGGAAGGGAGGAAGGAAGGAAGGAAAGAAGGAAGGGAGGAAGGAAGGAAGGGAGGAAGGAAGGAAGGAAGGAAAGAAGGAAGGACAGGAGGGAGGGAGGGAGGAAGGGAGGGAGGAAGGAAGGAACAATCTAAGGAAGGACGGAATGAAGGAAGGAAGGAAGGACAGGAGGCCCTCCTCCCGGTCCTCTTCCCGGCCCTCCATCAGCCCTCCTCCCGCTCCTCCACCCGGTCCTCCTCCTGGCCCTCCACCTGGCCCTCCTCCCGCTCCTCCTCCCGGCCCTCCACCTGAACCTCCTCCCGCTCCTCCACCGGTTCCTCCTCCCGCTCCTCCACCCGGCACTCCACCCGCTCCTCCACCCGGCCTCCTCACAGCCCTCCTCCCGGCCCTCCTCCTGGCCCTCCACCTGGCCCTCCTCCCGCTCCTCCTCCCGGCCCTCCACCTGGTCCTCCACCCGGTCCTGCTGCTCCGCTCAGACTCCACATATCTGCTTATTAAACATTAAATATTCAGGACACTTCTGATGAATCTGATGCTTCACTTGTCAAATATAATATCAGGAATAATCGGATAGTTTATTTGTTAATATTCTGCTCGGCTGCTGCAAACAGAAAACTCTTTTTTTTAGGATTTGGCTCTTTTTTTTTTTTTTTTGGATGTTAAACAGCTGCTAAAGGTTTGTTCTGCAGCAGTGAAATGAAAGCAAAGCGGTGCTACTGGGTTTAATGTGAGGCGTTCATGTGTAGGAATGTAAATGTAAATGAATGCAAACATCTGCTGAAGATGATTCATCAGAATAACGTCTTCATCATCATCATCATCATCATCATCATCACAAACCGTGAAAAACTAAACATCCAAACATCAACGAGTAGAGAAAGAAAGAAAGAAAAAGCAGAGTGACAGTTTACAATATACAGTATATATAATTAGGGCTGTCAAACGATTATTTTTTAATTGAGATTAATCGCAGTTTCTATAGTTAATCGTGATTAATGGCGTTTTGAATGTCATGTTTAAAATCCTGTTATTTTCCATTTGAAGGCAGTTTTAAGCCCATAAAGTAAAGCATTTCTTACCAGAGTGTCTTAACTGGGAATCAATCACGGCTCTGCTGCGACTCCCACACTCCAAAATGGTCCTTTGGTGGAGCTGAGGCTGGCTTGGCTGCACCTGGGTGTTTAGCTTGGAGGTGCTAACTCAAACTCCACGTACTCCGGTGGTAGTTAAACTCCGTTTGACACAGGTTGCATTTTACTTTTGACTTGTCAACTGAAGCGTCTGGAAGTGTTTTAAAGTTAAACAAGCCGTTCAAAAGTCCAGTAGCTCTCTTACTTTCCATCAGCGCGGTAGGTTTACTGCAGGAGGCCACTTCAAAGCATAGCGCTACAGCTAGAGGAGCCGTCTACGGGGGGGTAGAAGGGACAAAAAGGCTTGACACATTAAAATGAGATTAAAAACATTAACACGTTATGGATTATATTAATCTAATCGCGGTTAACACGTTAACTCTGACAGCCCTATATATAATACATATATATATATAAGTATAAAAGCATTAAATATACAGAGAAAGAGTGAAAGTAGTAGAAGTTTTGAGCAGTCAGTCGGACATTAATCATCCTGCATGTTGATGAGCTGCAGTAGATGTTTAACTTCAGATCAGTGGCTGAACGAGCTCTGAAACATCCGTCAGAGGTTTTTTCTCTTTTGATTGTTTTAGTTAACATAAAATATAAAATACAGTTTAAAGGTTAATAACTGTGACTGCAGCTGCTGGCAGGAAATCATGCAGGAACAGAAATAACACACTGATGGGTTTTTTTCTCTCTGTGATAAAAACGCAGCTGCAGACGTTAAATCTCAGTTTCCCTCCTCGTGCACGTACGTGCACATGAAACCAAAACACTAAACTTTCAGCAGAGACACATTTCTTCTTTTGTTACAGGAAGAATTCAGCTGATTAAATAGAACAAGTTATCAGCTGACTAACATTAACAGTTTACCTTTTCCTTTTAGTGCACGTTTAATACGAGCTCGGGTCATAAATACATGCACAGTAAAGGACCGCTCATGTAAATTGGGGCCTCTCCAACTGCTTTTCTCCTAACTTTGTCTGTCAAACTTAAATACCTATTACCTTTGGCTTCTCTGTGTGAGTGATGAACATACTGTAAGCTGTGTTTAGAGGAATGTTATAAAAAGGCCAACAGATGCAGAATGAACAATGAGTGTTCAGTAAGTGTTCACTAACTGCTAATTGGCGATGGCTTGGCTGTGTTTGGGGAGGGTTTTTAGTGATGGAAGGTTGTGCATTGAGGAAGAAGTCCATCTCCTGAGCTCGGCTGCAGAAAAGTAATCCAGCCGTTTGAAACCTCGTATTCAGTTATTATCCAACCTTTATCAGATCTCTGAGTCTGAGCAGAAGAAGAGCTTCAGTGTCAAACTCATTTCAGGAAGACAGGTAGGAAAGATGGATGTAAAGAAAGAAGGAAGGAGGGCCGGATTGGACCCCTCTGAGGGCCAGTTCTGGCCCACGAGCCGCATGTTTGACATCCCTGCTGTAGAGTATTAAAACAATAAGGAGAGATGACTTGTTGAAAAAAACCTTGATAAAATAATGATTCAAAGCAGCCGGGGGGGGGGGGGGGGGTGTTTATCCTCATAACTCACCAGGTAATTATTTTGGGGGCGGGGGTGGGGGGGCAACCTGTAGATATGTTCTTGTACTATAATTCTCTCTGAATAGGTCTGGTCTTACAAACCTGCCCGATAGTCTCAATAAGTCTGGATATAAAATGCTGCTGGTTCTCTTTAGTTTAATCTGAACAGCAAAGTCTCTGCTGGAGGCTAGCAGCTCCAGGTGCATCGTGGGTAATGTAGGCACCAGGTTTTAACACTGAAGAAGAAGAACATGTGGATTAAATAGCTGATATGTGGTTGTGCTGCATGGATAAGTGAGTGTGTCCTGTCTCTGCAGATGGAGGACATGCAGTGGCCTCGAGGCGAGCAGGACGTCCCCAGCTCCGTGTGCAGCCTTCCCTGCAGGACCGGCGAGAGGAAGAAGGTGGTGAAGGGGATGCCGTGCTGCTGGCACTGCGAGCCCTGCGACGGCTACCAGTACCAACACGACGAGTTCACCTGTAAGCTCTGCTCCTACAACATGAGGCCCAACGCCAACCGCACCGCCTGCCAGCCCATCCCCATCATCAAGCTGGAGTGGCACTCTCCGTGGGCCGTGATCCCGGTCTTCCTGGCCATGCTCGGCATCGTCGCCACCATCTTCGTCATGGCGACGTTCGTCCGCTACAACGACACGCCGATCGTGCGAGCGTCGGGCCGCGAGCTGAGCTACGTGCTGCTGACCGGCATCTTCCTCTGCTACATCATCACCTTCCTCATGATCGCCAAGCCGGACGTGGGCGTGTGCTCGTTCCGGCGGATCTTTCTGGGTCTGGGGATGTGCATCAGCTACGCCGCCCTGCTCACCAAAACCAACCGCATCTACCGGATCTTCGAGCAGGGTAAGAAGTCGGTGACGGCGCCGCGGCTCATCAGCCCCACCTCGCAGCTCGCCATCACCTCCAGCCTGATCTCGGCGCAGCTGCTGGGCGTGCTGATCTGGTTCGGCGTGGACCCTCCGAACACCGTCATCGACTACGACGAGCAGAAGACGGTGAACCCGGAGCTGGCGCGCGGCGTGTTGAAGTGCGACATCACGGACCTGCAGATCATCTGTTCTCTGGGTTACAGCATCTTACTGATGGTGACGTGTACTGTTTACGCCATAAAGACGCGCGGCGTTCCCGAGAACTTTAACGAGGCCAAACCCATCGGCTTCACCATGTACACCACCTGCATCGTCTGGCTCGCCTTCATCCCCATCTTCTTCGGAACGGCGCAGTCGGCAGAAAAGGTAAGAACGGCTCGATGTGAGAGAGAGGAGGAGGAGAGGCTTTATGTTCCTTCAGTTTAATATTAATACTAAGAATTTCAAGCTTTAGATAAATGAAACGTGCATTTTGGGAAATTGGTGTAAAATCCTTGAGGGAACAAAGAGATGACTCCACTTCTTCTTCTTCTACTTCTTCTTTTTATACTTTTTTAAACAACAGTTAAACAGTTAATGAGGAACATTTACATCAGATTTAAATCAGACATGTTGGATCCTGCACATTAAATACACTAACATACATAGATGTGTGTTCATACATATCGTAGCCTGTTTATGAGTCAGTGACTAATGAGAGTCGACAATATGAGCTGAAGAGTCAGAGTGATTTTTGATGTTTGTGTCGTACAGAATGAATCGTGTTAGTTTACGAGCTGGAGGCGTTTCGTGGTTTTGTGGTTTCGTGTTTGTCGTCTCGTCCTGATGAGGAAACGTAACGTACGGTAAAGGTTTTCTAATGTAACGGAGAGCAGCTGAGATCCTCAGGAGTGACGATGTGTTCTGCTCCTAAGACTCCTGAAACTCCTCAGAGACTCAGAGACTCAGAGACGCTTCCAGCAGCTGATTCCTGCAGATCGGTTTCACCATCAGACGCTCGGTTTCACCATCAGACGCTCGGTTTCACCATCAGACGCTCGGTTTCACCATCAGACGCTCGGTTTCACCATCAGACGCTCTGAGA
>NC_070580.1:38831809-38924309 GCF_027409825.1 Scomber japonicus
GCTACTTCCTGTAATGCTGAGCTCAGAGAGGCTACTTCCTGTAACACTGAGCTCAGAGAGGCTACTTCCTGTAACGCTGAGCTAAGAGAGGCTACTTCCTATAACGCTGAGCTCAGAGAGGCTACTTCCTGTAAAGCTGAGAGGCTACTTCCTGTAACTCTGAGCTCAGAGAGGCTGCTGCTCTCTGACAGCTGCAGTCTGTCTGATGATGGATGATGAGGGGTCAGGGGTCGGGGATGGGGGGGCAGGAGGGGGGCGAGGCTGCAGGGAGGAGATAGGAAGGTCCTGACTGATGGAGACCACCCCCCCCCCCCCCTCTTCCTCACAGCTGATACCTGCTGCTCATTAACATCTTCATAAAAGAAAAGAAGGTTTATTTTTAGGCTCTGCAGAAGCTTCCAGACTGTCAGACTGAACGTTCACTGATTAACCAACAGGAAGTGAGTCTGCAGCTTTAATTATTATTAGTAGTAACTTAGATCTGCAGCTTTAATTATTATTATTAGTAGTAACTTAGATCTGCAGCTTTAATTATTATTATTAGTAACTTAGATCTGCAGCTTTAATTATTATTATTAGAAACTTAGATCTGCAGCTTTAATTATTATTAGTAGTAACTTAGATCTGCAGCTTTAATTATTATTATTAGTAACTTAGATCTGCAGCTTTAATTATTATTAGTAGTAACTTAGATCTGCAGCTTTAATTATTATTAGTAGTAACTTAGATCTGCAGCTTTAATTATTATTAGTAGTAACTTAGATCTGCAGCTTTAATTATTACTATTATTAGAAACTTAGATCTGCAGCTTTAATTATTATTATCATTAGTAATTTATAGAGAGTCCAACAACCAGGAGAAGATGACAGAGGCTGATCTTTATATTTAAGTTTATATTCAGCTTTTGTTTAAAGATATTTCTCATCAGTTATTTCCTGTTTCAGCTGCTCGTTCGCTCTCAGGACTTTACTTTAAAATCATTATCACAGATTTTAAGCAACAACCTAAAATGTTAAAATGTTTTTTCACACTCTGAAAGCTGAGGATTTCCTGTCAGTTAAAGGATTATTAACAGTTTAATTTATTATTACTTTATGATTGTTTGCAGATATGAACCTGAAACAACAGATAAACCAACTTAAAGGGTCATTCTGCTGATTTTCTCTTTTTTTAAAGTATATTTTTTGGGGCTTTTTGCCTTTAATGGAAAGACAAGTAGAGAGAGACAGGAAACTGGAGGCAGAGAGGGGGCAATGACATGCAGGATAGGGCCTGCAGTGAGGACTGTAGCTTCGACACATGGGAGGGTACTCTACCCACTGAGCTAAACTCCACCATGCTGCTGATTTCTCTGGATGATGTTCTGATTTCACCACAAACTGAGCCGTTAGAAAGCTGCTAGTTCGTCTGTTTAATACGATGTTTTACGCAGAGAGGCTGAAACAGGAAGTATGAACATGTCAGGATGTTTCTACTGTTACAGGAGGATGAACCTGCTGCTTGTTTCCTCTCAGGATGAATCATGTGACTCTCATCTCACATCTTCTGCTCCACATGAACTAATAACTAACATCAGCAGCTACAAGCATGTTAGCATGTTGGCTGCTGTTGAGAAGCTGCTTCCTGCTTGAGTTATGAGCTCTCAGCACGAACACACATTATATTATATTATACTCTGATTATACAAAGGTTAGTTTATATTAGTCTCCATGTGGTCTAGTTTAAATGTAAAGGGTTAAAATGTGAAAATAAACGTATGAATAACTTCACACATTCTTTTTTTGTGGACCCAGCATCAAATTTCTGCTTTTAATCCATTTAGAGAGAATATATTGGAGGATTATGGTAAAAATGTCTAAGTGGTGTAACCATAAAAACTTCAGGAAAGGAGATCAGGAAACATTTACATGTTTTAAATGAAGTCATTATTAGTATAAATCCACTTAAATACACTGTAGGTGATCACATATTTAATATCTATCATTCTTTTGTGGTTACACCATTTGACATTTTGTGGTTACACCATTTGACATTTTCAGGAGCATTCAGTCTGACTTTTGGTATAAAATGGTGCAAATATCATTTAAATGATATAAAAGCAACAAAAGTACTAAATGTAAATCTAGTATTAATATATTAATGATGTTGAGGTGTAACCTCCATGATGTCTTGCTGCGGAGGTCTGAATTTATCTGCTGCTGTTTTAACCTGATGCTGCTTTTAAATCTAGTTTAACTGATTTATGATCACAGAGCTGTAATCCAGATTATAATCCAGATTATAATCTCAGTGATGACGTTTTACAGTCAGACCTGCAGCATCAGAGAGAGTTCATAATTCAAGTCTTATATAAATATTACTGATTGAATTCATCTCATTAAGTTTCATCATCAACGTTAAACTTCACCTTACATAACAACCGACGCTCCACGCTAACTTTCTCCTCCTCTTCCTCCTCCTCCTCTTCTTCTTCCTCCTTCTTCTCTTCCTCCTCCTCCTCTTCTTCATCTTCTTCCTCCTCCACCTCTTCCTCCTGCTCTTCTTCCTCTTCCTCCTCCTCTTCTTCCTCCTCCTCCTTCTCCTCCTCTTCTTGCTCTTCCTCCTCCTCCTCCACCTCTTCTTCCTCCTCCTCCTCCTCTTCCTCCTTCTCCTTTTCCTCCTCCTCTTCCTCCTCCTCCTCCACCTCTTCCTCTTCTTTCGTCTCCTCTTCTCTCTCCTCCTCCTCTTTGTCCTCCTCTTCCTCCTCTCTCCTCCTCTTCAGGTCCTGCTGAGAAGAAGAAGTTTGTGAGCTACAACGACCTGGTGATCTAAAAGGCTTTTCCTCCACACAGAGACGCTGAGAGAAGGAGAGAAGGAGATAAGGAGAGAGGGAAGGAGAGAGGGAAGGAGAGAAGGAGAGAGGGATGTTTTGCCCTTCTGGCTAAAAAAAACAGAAGAAAAGAGGAAATGGAACTTTTTCATTTTTTCATTGTTTTTGGTCTCATGAGCTTCAACGACCACAGACTGTGAGCCGCCGCCGCAGCAGCGAGGCTTCAGCGAGGCTTCAGCGAGGCTTCGTGGGATCTGGACAAAGAAATCTGGACAATAAAAAAAAACAACTTTATTGTGTCGGAGAAGCGAAGCGAGAAAGAGACGAAGAAGAGTTGAGAAAAAAAAAACATTAAAAAAAAACTGTTGCTATGTCGGGAAAAGATAAAAAAATTAAAAAAAGCAAAGAGTGTTTCTGTCTGTGATGATGATGATGATGATGATGGTGATGGTGATGAAGGCCGTCCAGCAGCATCGGGGGAGGGGGGGGGGGGGGGGTTGGTTTCCTCTGTGAACACTAGGCGGCGCTCTCTCTGCCCGGCGTCACATGACCTCGGCTCGCCTCTCGTCTCTTTAACGTACTTCCAAACTGCGACTTTTTCCAACTTCCTGTCGGCCGTGTGTCGTTCTTTACGCTTAAATGTCGGCTTCCTCTCAGTTCTCCACTTTACTCTGTTCTCCTCTTTTTTTCTTTCTTTTTTCTTATTTTTACGATGTTTTTTTTTTTTTCTTAATTTTACGATGTTTTTTTTTTTTCTTATTTTTACGATGTTTTTTTTTTTTTCTTATTTTTACGATTTTTTTTTTTTTTGCTTCTCGCTTCTTTGGATGCACATTTTGTTCTTTTTTTGTAATTTTTTTATTAAAGCCATATTCTTCGCTTTGAGATGTTTTTTCGGGGGCTTTTTTTGCTCGAGCCGCCGCCGCCGCCGCCTGGAATCTGATTTTTAACCACTTTCGACAAATCTTGAATGTGAAAGGAGAAGAATTAAAAAAAAAAAAAGATAAAAAAACAGATGTAAGAATGTGGATGTGAGACGTTTGGCTTCATTTTATCAAAGCATGCAGAGAACAAGTGTTTAAATGTCTGTTTGAGCTGAAATATAAAAAAAAAAACTGATTTAAAAAATATGTGCACGCAAAAAAAACTAACTTCAGGTCCGGTTTCACATGTGGCTCAAATTTTAAGAGAAGTTTTCCTTCCTTCCTTCCTACCGAACACCATATCAACTAGTTTGGCATGATCTTACATCCTTCCTTCCTTCCTTCCTTCCTTCCGTCCTTCTTCCTCGCTTCCTTCCTCCTTTCCTTCCTTCTTCCTCCCTTCCTTCCGTCCTTCTTCCTCGCTTCCTTCCTCCTTTCCTTCTTCCTCGCTTCCTTCCTCCTTTCCTTCCTTCTTCCTTCCTTTCCTCCCTCCCTCCCTCCCTCCTTTGTTTCCTCCCTCCCTCCTACCTTTGTTCCTTCCTTCTTCCTTCCTTCCTTCCTTTCCTCCCTTCCTCCCTCCTTTATTGTTTCCTCCGTCCCTCCTACCTTTGTTCCTTCCTCCTTTCCTTCCTTCTTCCTTCCTTTCCTCCCTCCCTCCCTCCCTCCTTTGTTTCCTCCCTCCCTCCTACCTTTGTTCCTTCCTTCTTCCTTCCTTCCTTCCTTTCCTCCCTTCCTCCCTCCTTTATTGTTTCCTCCGTCCCTCCTACCTTTGTTCCTTCCTCCTTTCCTTCCTTCTTCCCTCCTTTATTGTTTCCTCCCTTCCTCCTAGTTCCTTCCTCCATGCAAAAAAACTAACTTCAGGTCAGGTTTCACATGTGGCTCAAATTTTAACACAAGTTGCTGCTGCTGTGTGGAATGTCAGGTGACCAGCAGGTGGCGCCAAACTGGGATAGAAACAGAGTCAAAGCTAAGAGGAAGTAAAACATGATGGAAAGTTTCTGTTTTAGTTTTTAATGTCTTTATAAGAGGAAGGTTTCAGTCTCCTCATCATCAAACCACACAGACAGGTTTTATTTATTAATATACATACATATCAGTTTATGGACAAATTAAACATGCAGGTAAAAAGGAAACACACTGAAGCTCATTTACATTTACACTGTTAACAATCAGCAGGTCACTGTCAACTGCAGTGAAGTCAAATTTAAGTAATTACTGTGATAAGAGTTCAGCAGCATTCAGTAATTCGTAGTTTTGCAGTAATTTTGTGGTTAAAGTGAAAACACACACATCACAGTAATATCAGATTATAATTATATTATAATAATTACAGTATAATATTGTAATTTTACATTAAAACGCTGTATTTTCACAGTAATATTGTGTCTGGTTTGCTGCAGAAACACTTTTAATTAATACATGACTGTGATTTATCATGTAAGTTACTGTAAAATCATTTTGACAGTAATTTTACAGTGCACAGAAACTCCCACAGAAAGCAACACAAGGTCGACAACTTCCTGTGAAAGCTCCAGTAGCCTTAAAATTAAGCTTTATATTTCTAGTTTTAGCAGCAGAGACTCGAGAACACACACACACACACACACACACACACACACACACACACACACAGGATGATCATATCACTGGGATTAAGATCTGAAGTCACTCGTTTTCCTCTGAAACTCAGAAAAACTACAGGCCTCGAACGCCTCGCGGATGACGACATGAGAGGTTCGTGTTGCGTTCACTGTCCGGACGTTTTTTTGATGTTTTTGTGAGTTCGCTTCAATCCAACGTGGTGAAAATCAGATTCTAGAGCCGGCCGCGTACACCAAGCCAAAAAAAAAAGAAAGAAAAAAAAAAAAAGAGACTGAAATAAAACAGGCGAGATTTTTTTAAAAGGCCTTTTTTCTGTTTGAAATGTTGTTCGTGGTCTCATGATGAACGCGTTCCCATCCCAACATGTGTGTGTTCCCTCTCCTCGTGCACAAACACACACACATGATGATGATGATGACTTCTCCAGTGTTTTGTAGGTGTATGATGATGATGATGATGATGATGATGACGAAGATGATGATGATGATGATGATGATGATGATGATGACCCTTAACTGTGTTGTAGCCGACCTAAAGAGAACCTCGGTCCCTGAGTATCTGGTGATTCATGGACCACTGATACAACTAAAAAGGTGTTGATGGTTGTCAATGCATGCCTGATATGTTCGATGTTGAAACTGAATCGGTTATAAAAAAAATTTAAAAAAAAAAATTAAAAAAAAGAAAAAATTAAAAGAAGAAGAAAATGAAATTCTCACCACTCAGCTGATTCCACCTGTCTGCTCTGATCTGTACTGTTTCTGATTTGGTTCTGTTTCTTTGCACTTTCTCACACAGCAGAATATGGCTTTGATTGGTTTCTTATTTTCCTGGAAACGATGGGGAAAAAGATGATGAGTATATATTTAAAAACAAAAATACTTGTTTTAAAAAAGAAAACTTTAAAAAAACAAAAACAGGAAGCATGTATGTTTTCTACTGTTTGTACTCGGTATATTCATGTTGCCCTTGCTGCTTATGTGCAAATGTTGTGGGAGAGATTTACATTTGGCCACTCATGCAACTTTTCTGTGGTGTTGTCCAAGAATGTATCAACATGAAATAAAAAAGACTTTGGTTATTTTTTTTATATATTCCCTGAAGAAAAGCAGTTTGGTGCTCGTGTCTTACTCTTGGAAAGTTTTTTCACTTCAACTGCCTCCAGAAATGTTTGATTTATTCATCCTCAATACAAACATACATGCACACACACATACACATACATACATACACACGTATAAAGGCATAAAACGATGAGATAAGGACATTAAACTACCACAAAAAGGTAAAAAAACCAGCACAAAAAGACACAAAACTACCACAAAAAGTCACAAAAAGACACAAATCTACCAGAAAAGACACAAAACCTCCACAAAAAGACACAAAACTACCAGAAAATACAGGAAACTAACACAAAACTAACACAAAAAGACACAAAACTAACACAAAAAGACACAAAACTACCACAAAAAGACACAAAACTAACACAAAAAGACAAATCTACCAGAAAATACACAAAACTAACACAAAAAGACACAAAACTACTACAAAAAGACACAAAACTACCACAAAAAGACACAAACTACCAGAAAAAGACACAAAACTACCAGAAAAAGACACAAAACCACCACAAAAATACACAAAACTACCACAAAAAGACACAAAACTACTACAAAAACAAACAAAACTACCACAAAAGGTCACAAAACTACCACAAAAAGACACAAAACTACCACAAAAAGACACAAAACTACCACAAAAAGACACAAAACTACCACAAAAATACACAAAACTACCAGAAAAGACACAAAACCACCACAAAAAGACACAAAACTACCACAAAAAGACACAAAACTACCACAAAAAGACACAAAACCACCACAAAAATACACAAAACTACCAGAAAAGACACAAAAGTACCACAAAAAGACACAAAACTACCACAAAAAGACCCTCCCACCGTTTGGAGTCTGTGTTCGCCCCTTCGCCCCGCGCTCTGTCCTCCCTCTGGCCCTCTGCCAGGCAGCGTGGCGTCCAAGCATCTACAGACACAGGTAGCAAATTATTTCTGATGTTAAACCCTCTGAGAAGCAAAATTAATCAGCCCCCCCCCCCCAACACACACACACACACACACACACACACACACACACTCAGCTTCACCTTGCTCTGACGTGAAGCTCGCCCTCCGGTTCGATGACATCGTGCCAACTTTTCAATGAAGCGCCGGGCAGTTTGCGGGGTAATTAATCACCCAGGAGACTCAGAGGCATTCGTCTACATTTACTCTGTGGTCTAAATGAGGAGGGGGGAGGGGGGAGGGGAGGAGGAGGGGGGGGCGAGGGGGGGACAAGGGGGGCGGGGGTTCACTGTCAGCTGAAGAATGAATGTCTCATAACTGTCTGTTTCAGCTGCAGTGACCTCACAGACGAGCCAATTACCACTAACTTCATCAACAACAGAAACAGGAAGCATTAACCCTTAAACAGACAACGATCACCAGGAGATACAGACTCTTTAACTTTCGTGTTGTCCTCCTAGGTCCTTCCTCTGTCCTTCCTTCCTTCCTTCCTTCATCTGTCCTTCCTTCCTTCCTTCCTCAGATCTAAGTTCAGCTGTTAGGGTAAATGTTCCCTCCTTCTGTCCTTTCTTCCTTCATTCATCTGTCCTTCCTTTCTTCCTTCCTTCATCTGTCCTTCCTTTCTTTCTTCCTTCCCTCCCTCCCTCCCTCCCTTCCTTCCTTCCTTCCTTCCTCCCTCCTTTCCATCCTTCTTCCTCCCTCCTTCCTTTCCTTCATTCTTCCTCCCTTCCTTCCCTTCCTCCCTCCTTTCCTTCCTTCTTCCCTCCTTTCCTTCCTTCCTTCTTCCTCCCTTGCTTCCCTTCCTTCCTCCTTTCCTTCCTTCTTCCCTCCTTTCCTTCCTTCCTTCCTTCCTTCCTTCCTTTAGGTGCAAATGCCTGTTCAAGGGTTAAAGGACACGTCGAGTTTTTAGTGGCTTTGACAGATGAAGAGATTTCAAAGATGCACAAACACAATCTAAATATGATTGGGGTTTTTTTTTAAGTTGCTAAAGTCTCACTAAACAATGGATCCCCGTGGTAGGAAGCAGCTGTCACCATGGCGACAGATGGACACCGTGTGGCTTTATGGGCTGCCTGGTCTTTTCCACTGTGAACACATAACATCTAAAACCATGAGAATGAGTCGTGAGGTAAATCTGACGAACTCAAAGACAGACTGATATTCTCCTTATTTTGTTTTTTATCTTTTCACACATTCTGATGTTTAGTTTGAGATGTGGAGTTAGTGTGAGGTGTGAAGGAAACAAAAGGTGTCTTTGATCTGAAATAACACAGAAAGTAGAAAGACAGAACTCTTACATTTGTGTGTTGTTTCCTTCTTTCTCCTGTTGCACTTCCTGTTGCACTTCCTGTTATTTAAGGGTTTCACAGTCCACTTACACTCTACGTTCATTAGATTAATACGACTCTTAATATGGTGAACCTCCACATGAACATGCAAATGAAGGGAAGTGGATTTCAGCTCAGGATTGGTCCATGGTATCACCCATCAACTTCCTGCCTGTCTGGGATAATGATTGGCCTGAGGTCACATGACTATATACCGAACCCATTGGCTGATACATGTCTGGATGCACATAATGGGTTATTTCTGTATATCCTCCCAGCCAGCAGCTCCATTTAACACATAGACATGCTGGCTGGGATTTTACCTTTTTGAATGTTTTTCTTCTTTTTAACTAACCCTGATTAAATGCTGTTTGTAATGTGTTTTATGACCACAAAAAGACACAAAACTACCACAAAAAGACACAAAACCACCACAAAAAGACACAAATCTACCAGAAAATACACAAAACTACCACAAAAAGACACAAAACTACCAGAAAATACACAAAACTACCACAAAAAGACACAAAACCACCACAAAAAGATACAAAACTACCACAAAAAGACACAAAACTACCACAAAAAGGAAGGAAACATAATGTGTTTTATGACCCTGATAAAACACTTTGGTCTATTAATGAAGTTTTACTGACTCTATCAAAGCTGAGGTAATAAAATGACCCTGATCATTGTTGGAAATGAGTCAAAACAAAAGAAAACCAGATTCTTTGCTAGATTTGGCATTAAAAGCACAGCAGTATGATGCATACAGTATGTAACTGCAGTTCTCTGTTGATTTGCTTTTGCTCACAGCTGTTGTTTTTCACAAAGCAAAAAAAATGCATCCAAGATGTTTCTGCAGATCCTCTGACTAATTAACACCAAAGTTTGTCGCTCCATTCATTTTTTCTTTCACTCTTTTTTTTTCCAGGCTCAGAAACTTTTCTTCCTATTGTTGCAGAGGCAAAAGAAGAAGCTGCATTTTCCACTGCAGTGGCGATTGAAGAGCTTTGTCAGCATGTTTTCCTGCTGCTAGGATATCAGAAGCCTAATACGACTGCTGGCATCTCATCCTTCCTCCCAGAAACACTAATTGGTTTGGCGGCGACTAATCTAATTGGACACTGAAGGTTAGCTATGTGAATCCATACAGAGCCAGCCCTCCCCTAAACCGCTCTTATCTACTGCTCAGAGAGAGGCTCAGAGACGGGAGAGGAGAACTTCCCGCTGTATCATTATTCCCAGAGGACTCAGGGCGGGGGAGTGAGAGAGACAGACATGAGAAAACACAGAAATGTAAGTTTTCATGAACACAAATTATTATGTTTGATTATGTTCGTGCTAACTTAGTCTTGCTCTTTGATACATTTTACAGATTTTCCTCTGAAAACGACGCCATGAGAGCGCTGAGAGTGACCCAAAACAGGATCAATCAATCAATCAATCAATCAATCAATCAATCAATCAACAACTAAACAATGAGCTGAAACTATAAAGCTCCATAAAGTGGAGAGGAGGATGGAAACATCTCGTGTGTCCATGGAGAGGCTCTTTAGTCCGGCTGTCAGGAGAAACTGGCTGTCTGACCAATGATTTAAGAGCCTCCCCCTCGTGAGGTTTAACCGCTGCTTTAGTGATAAACATGTCAAATAAACAAGACTAGCCGACTATAAAGCTTTGGTTTATAGAGGCTCTTTGAGCTCTTAACTTATGCTGCCATAGGCTTAGATTGCCGGGGGACTCCCATGATGCACTGGGCTCCTCTCTCCTCCTCCCTCTCTCTCTCTATCCATCCAACTATCCTCTCTCCTCCTCCCTCTCTCTCTCTATCCATCCATCTATATCCATTAACATTCATGTTCTATTAATGCTTCAATAAGCTAAACTTCTTCCCCGGAGTTGTCTGTGCTTTCTGGTCTCACAGGTAATCTGGGCCTGGAGACGTCCGGATGAACGATTCCAGTCCCGGACCTTCTAGCTTCATTGTTGATTTTCATTGTGCTTCTCTCCTCTGTCCTTCCTCTCTCTTCTCTTCCTCTCTCTCTCTCCTCTATCCTTCCTTTCTCTCCTCTCAACCCAACCGGTCGAGGCAGATGTCCGCCCACTTCTGAGTCTGGTTCTGAGGGTTCTTCCTGTTAAAAGATGTTCTCCCACTCTGAGTCTGGTTCTGAAGTTTCTTCCTGTTAAAAGGGAGTTTTTTCTCTGTTGGGTCTCTTTAAAGTTAAAACCTGAAGAGTTTGGTTTAGAACCTGCTCTATGTGGAAAGAGCCTTGAGATAACTTTGTTGTGATTTGGCGCTATACAAATAAAGATTGATTGATTGATTGATGGTTTGATGAGCGAACAACTCAAGTGTGTCTGGTCCAAGTAATGCAGTCCATATGTAATCTGACCAAGACTCATATTATTTAATTTGTTAATACATTATTTTTACGCAACATCTCAGGCATTGCTAAGGAGTAACCCAAAAGTAATGTTACTGGTAGTGTACATGATTACTTTCCACTGGGAGTAATTAAGTAAAGTCATGTATTCCTTTTTTTTGCGTAACGACCCAAACACTGTTTGTGTTGATTCAGTGTGAAAGCAGTAAGTTAAGTATTGTTGCTTCAGTCTGCATCCTTTGTAAACTGACTAAACTACTGACTGAGTACAAAGTGCAGCACAGAGACCTGACTGGCTCCTTAAAATCACAAAAAGTCAAAAGCAGCAACGATCTGATGCTGCAAGACTTGCTGTGTGTGGCAGTAAACACTGTCGGTGCCACCAGAGGGCGCCACAACAAGTTCATCAGTGTGCCGTCATTTCTTATAAGTGTTGGTACTGTCCTTTTTGTTTTGGGAAATATGTTAAATCTTAAATAAATCATCCAGAACAATATTCACTCCTTTATGTTTCCCAAGTTCTATGGAGCCAAGACACTGCCATGACACAAAACTGAAAGAAAAAACATTTTAAAAAGTTTGAAACTCCGTGTTTGAAAGCGTACAAAAGATTTGAAACTTTGGAACTAAGGCTGAAAGAAAATTCAAATCTCTGAAAACATTATTTTGCATTTGAATTTTCATTTCAAATCTCTGCAATCTCTGCATTGATTGATGACTGATTACAGAACAAGCAAACTTCCGGTTTCCAAATAAAACGTTGGTTATTCCAAAGCAGTAAAAACAGACATGCCAATCTGATCTAAAATGCTAATATTTTCTCATGAAAAGGCCTGATGCTTTCATACTAATTGAATGAGAGTTTATTTTATAAGCTTCATGCAGGTCATGATGTTCTGTACTGTACACATTAAATCACATAAAACCTGTTAATCATTCATCTTTACAGCTGATGGTTGGTGTATTGTTGAACTTTGGACTGAAACACACCCTGTGTTACTGTGAAGCTACAACATTTATCAGAAGAGATCTGACAAAGCTCCGCCCCTCACCTGACTCACCTGAGACAAACCAGGAAACAGTTTATTGTTGGTCTCTAAAGAGACACACAGACTGAAAAACAGAGCGTCAGATTCACCTTCAGACCAAACTAACAACTTCCTCTGAGTGAGTACAGCTACAGGAGAGAAAAGTGGAAAACTAGAACTCTGCTGCTTCAACCTGCTGACTCTCCACACACTGAAGGTGAGTTTGACTAAAAACTGGAGTCACACTGAAAGTAAATGTCAGTGAAGTTAGTAGAGGAGCAGCGTTAGCTGGTGAAAGATATTCTAGGTGAGGCTGTTTGTGCCGAAGCTTTCGGTAACTAAAAATAACTACAGACGAAGAAAAACATTCATATGAACATAAAATGTACCAATCTAATCAGCATTTATGTGTGTGTGTGTGTGTGTGTGTGTGTGTGTGTGTGTATGTGTGGTGTGTGAGTGAGTGTGTGTGTGTGTATATGTGTGTGAGTGTGTGTTTGTGTATGTGTGTGTGTGTGTGAGTGTGTGTGTGTGTGTGTATATGTGTGTGAGTGTGTGAGTGTGTGTTTGTGTGTGAGTGTGAGTGTGTGTGTGTAAGTGTATGTGTGTGTGTGTGTGAGTGTGTGTGTGTGTGTGTATATGTGTGTGAGTGTGTGAGTGTGTGTTTGTGTGAGTGTTCTTATTTGTACATGGTGGTAAACTTGTCAATGACTTTGGTCTTGTTTTTTAATGAAGCTTGACTCAGGGAAATAAAACTCTAAATCTGTTAAAGTCAGGAATGATCTGTATGAAGTTTTTCTCAATGAGAACAGACCTAGTTCTCCAGGAAAGAACCGTATATGCAAATTACCCTCTAAAATAATGGTTTATATGTTATATATGGCTCATTCTTGATCATTCTAAACACATTCACCTGTAGAATAAAGATGAAAAAAATCAGTTTCCATCAGTGACTGACTGTACTTTCTGTCTGTTGTGTTTTCAGCTTCACTCAGAGACTAAATGGCTTCCAGATCAGAGGAGGATCTCTGCTGTCCGGTCTGTCATGAGGTCTTTAGAGATCCTGTTGTTCTGTCATGTAGCCACAGCTTCTGTAAAGACTGTCTGAAGAGCTGGTGGAGACAGAAGCCAACACATGAGTGTCCAGTTTGTAAGAGAAGATCTTCAAGGAATGAACCACCTCTAAGCCTGGCGTTAAAGAACCTGTGTGAGTCCTTCTTACAGGACAGAGATCAGAGAGCTTCAGAGGCTCTCTGCAGTCTGCACTCTGAGAAACTCAAACTCTTCTGTCTGGACCATCAGCAGCCAGTGTGTGTCGTCTGCAGTCATTCAGAAAAACACACCAACCACAGATTCAGACCCATCGATGAAGCTGCACGACAACACAAGAAGGAGCTTGAGGAAACTCTGAAGCCCTTAAAGGAGAAGTTAAAGGTTTGTGAAGAAGTTAAAGTGAAGCTTGATCAAACAGCAAAACACATTAAGGTCCAGGCCCAACACACAGAGAGGCAGATTAAGGAGCAGTTTAAGAAGCTTCACCAGTTTCTAGAAGAGGAAGAGGAGGCCAGGATGGCTGCTCTGAGGGAGGAAGAGGAGCAGAAGAGTCAGATGATGAAGGAGAAGATGGAGGCTCTGAGCAGAGAGACAGCAGCTCTTTCACACACAGTCAGAGCCACAGAGGAGGAGCTGAGAGCTGAAGACGTCTCATTCCTGAACAACTACAAGGCTGCAGTGGAAAGAGTCCAGCGCTGCCCCCTGCTGGATGATCCACAGCTGCCCTCAGGAGCTCTGATAGACCTGCCCAAACACCTGGGCAACCTGGCCTTCAACATCTGGAACAACATGAAGGAGATGGTCTCCTACACTCCTGTCATTCTGGATCCAAACACTGCTGTTCCAGAATTCATCCTGTCTGAAGATCTGACCAGTGTGAGATATGAAGAAGAGAGAAAGTGGATTTCTCGTTGTCCAGAGAGGTTTAACTCCTACTACTACTCTGTCGTGGGCTCCGAGGGCTTTAACTCAGGGACTCACAGCTGGGATGTCGAAGTTGGAGACAATAAATTCTGGGTAGTGGGTGTGTTATCAGAGTCTCTTCAGAGGAAGAGACGCATGCAGTCTGGATTATGGAGAATATGGTTCAGTGGTGATAAATACTCAGCAGGGTCACCATCATCTCCCTCCACTTATCTCCCAGTGAAGAAGAAGCTCCAGAGGATCAGAGTGAATCTGGACTGGAACAGAGGAAATCTGTCGTTCTCTGATCCTGATACTAACACACACATACACACCTTCACAGACACTTTCACTGAAACACTGTTTCCACTCATTAACACTGATGATAAACTGAAGATTTCTCCACTGAAGGTCTCTGTGACAGTGAATCACAGCAGTTAGAGATGATGATGATGATGATGATGATGATGATGATGATGCTGATGAATATATAAATATACTCTACATGTAAAATACTGATATTAAATCAAGTTTTGATGTGTTAACTTGTGATTGTTGTACATTGGTTCAGATAGTTTGGTATGTGTTGGGTATGGGTTAGGGTTAGGGTTTGTGGATCTCTTGCAGGTCATCTGCATCATTTTGTACAAGAAACTAAACATTTGTGACAGTTTTTAGTTCAATCTTGTTGTAACATTGGCTCAAAATAACAGATTGTCAAAGTTAACCTGATGTTGTGTTGCTGCTTTATTTCTCAACTTTAACACAGTGACTTTTAGTGTGGAAGCATCATGTTGTTGAGTTTGGTGCAGTTAAATTTGTATTTACTGTTTAAGATTTATGTATTTTTAAAGTCCATCTACTGATATGAACTGTAATGTAATCTAGGAATTCAGTGCTTCATAAATAAAGGTTGATTGATTGATTGATTGATTGATTGATTGATGAACATCATTTCTAGTAGAAAGAGCTTCTGTCCAAATGAGGATTGACAGTGAGAAAAGTCTTCAGGACATTTGAAGGCTGTAGTCACTGAATGCTTTCTGTGTGAAAACGATGCTAACGTGTCACAGTTTGATCCATAATTGTTGCTGTTGAGTCGACTGTGTGAAGAGTTTGAACATGTGGACTCAGTATGGATCCCTGCAGGTAACCAATCAGGAAACATCTGGAACAACAGTGAAATCATGTCAGTGTGTGATGGTGACTTTCTCTGCATGGAGAAGAAATCAATCAAACTGAACGTGATCAAATGTGTTTGTTGAGTTGTTCCAGTCTGACTGTAGTTCTGTTTATTCAACCTCTTTTATCAACTCTAACCTTTTGTTAAACACTTCTGTAAATACTTTTCTCTTCTTTGGGGGAATAAAATCCTCTTTGTTGGAAAACTACCTTGTGTCTGTCAGTTCAGTCAGAACTTCGGCATAATTGACAATTACAGTAGATGCCCACTGAGTCTACTGTAATTGCACCTGCTGCACCCACCAACCTGATGCTGCACCCACCAACCTGATGCTGCACCCATCAACCTGATGCTGCACCCATCCACCTGATGCTGCACCCATCCACCTGTCAATCTCACGCTCCATCTGACCCTCACTGTGAACAAGACCCCCAGACATTTTAACCCCCACCTCCAACAATGAGGGGGAAATACACCTATTTCCAGCAGAGTACCATGGCCTCAGATGTAGAGGTGCTGACTCTCATCCCCACCACTTCACACTAGGCTGCAAACCGTCCCCGAGCCTGTTGGAGGTCTTCACCTGTAGAGTCCAACAGAACAACATCAACCGTAAACAGCAGAGAGGATGAAAACCAGGACTTCAATACAAACTGGACTAACGAAAACCAGGACTAAGATACAAACTGGACTAATGAAAACTTAAATCAGCTGGGAGCTGATTGGCTGATGAGGCTAATGCAGAGCAGGTGAGGAAGGTAACACACACACACACAAACACACACAAACACCTCTTAATATATAAACTGTCTAAATTCACACTGAGCAAACACAGCTGATAAACTTCAGCTGCTGCTCTGAGCTTTAGTTCATATTAACAAACAGTCCAGAAATAAAACAGTGTTCCTTAAATATTAACCAGCAGCCTCTCTGATCTGTGCTTCGTCCCACTCAGAGAAGCCTGAGGGCAAAGTTTGGATTTATTCATCGTACATGAACTTCAACCTTTAAATTCATATAAGGATGATACAACACGTTTACTGGAGGAATCAGAGAGAACACTTCAGTCTTTGAGATAAAAGCTTAAAACATGAAAATAACCACACTGTAAAAACTATGACTGTAATTTCACAATAAATTACTGGCTAATAATTGTAGTAAATTCACAGTGTTATGATACAGTAATGTGTTAATGTGTTTATACTGCAAACCAGACACAATATTACTGTGTTTTAATGTAAAATTACAAAATGATACTGTAATTATTATCTGAACAATTCACAGTAACGTATTGTGTTTTTACATTAATCACAAAATTACTGTAAAACTATGATATTTTATGGCTAAATTACTGAAAGAGGGATCAAACTGTAGATTTAATTGGTTTCACATTGTAAGTGATTGATTGACATTTTTAAAAAATATCCTTGGAGATTTGATGCCCTATGCATTAAACAGCCCAAAAATATCAAGAAAATAAAAATTAACCGCAAAGTGAGGCAGAATGTATGGCAAACGTAGTCCACTGATACGGAGCGAGCAAACTTCTGGTTTTCAAAATAAAACGTTGGTTATTCCAAGGCAGTAAAAACAGACATGCCAATGTGATCCGAAGCTGATTAGGCCTCATAGTCTAGAAACTATTGAACTAAAATGCTAATATGTTCTCATGAAAAGGCCTGATGCTTTCATACTAATTAAATGAGTTTATTTTATAAGCTTCATTCAGGTCATGATGTTCTGTACTGTACAGATTAAATCACATAAAACCTGTTAATCATTCATCTTTACAGCTGATGGTTGGTGTATTGTTGAACTTTGGACTGAAACACACCCTGTGTTACTGTGAAGCTACAACATTTATCAGAAGAGATCTGACAAAGCTTGGCCCCTCACCTGACTCACCTACACTCCTGTCATTCTGGATCCAAACACTGCTTATCCAGAACTCATCCTGTCTGAAGATCTGACCAGTGTGAGATGAGGAGAGAAACAGCAGCTCCCTGATAATCCAGAGAGGTTTAAGGATTTCTACATCTCTGTCCTGGGCTCTGAGGGCTTTAACTCAGGGACTCACAGCTGGGATGTCGAGGTTGGAGAGAATACATACTGGTCACTGGGTGTGTTATCAGAGTCTGTTCAGAGGAAGGGAAAGATACAGTCTGGATTATGGATAATATGGTTCTATGATAGTAAATACTCAGTAGTGTCACCACCATCTTCCCCCAAGCAGAGTACCATGGCCTCAGATGTGGAGATGCTGACTACCCACCCGACCACTTCACACTCCACTGCAAACCATCCCAGAGTCTGTTGGAGGTCTTCACCTGTAGAGTCCAACAGAACAACATCAACCGTAAACAGCAGAGAGGTGATTCTGAGGTCCCCAAACTGGACTCTCTCCTCCCCCCAGCTGCACCTTGAGACTCTGTTCATGAAGATCACAAACAGGATCAGGGACCAGGGACAGCCCTGATGGAGCCCAACACCCACTGAGACCAGGTCTGACTTACTGCAGAGGATGTGAACACAGCTCTCACAGCGGTTGTATAGGGACCCAATGGCTCGCAGCAGAGACCCTGGTACCCCAAAATCCCAAAACACCTCCCACAAGGTCCCCCGAAGGTCATGGTCCTAAGCTTCTCCAAGTACACAAAGCACATGAAGACTGGATGTGTGAACTCCCATCAGGCCCGTCGCAACAGGACAGGCAAACCAAGCAATTGCCTTGGGCCCATGACCAACATGACCAACCACTGCCCGACAATATCCCCAGTCCGGGTCAGCAGTTCACCCCTCCGCTGAGACCAGCCTGGGCTGAGCCGTGCTTCCCTTTCCTGAGTCTCCTGACGGTATGCCAAAACTTCTTTGAGGCTGACCGAAAGTCCTTCTCCATGTTCTCCCCGAACTCAACCCACACCTGGGATTTTGCTTCAGCGACCACCCGAGCTGCTGCTTCAGGAGACCGCTCAGCCAGCCAGGCCCTAAAGGCCTCCTGCAGCACTGGTGTCCAACAGCAGGTTCTCAGGTTGAATATTTTTGAGATGACAGCAGCACTCACTTTTAAAACAACTGTTTTTAAAGGGACAGTTTGGTGAAATCAACATATTGACAAGTGAAGAGAGATGTAGGACACAAAAATACAAACAAAAATATAAGAAATAATTGGATGGATTAGTCAAAGAAATGACACCCACCTCTCCTACAAGTGAACTATACAGAAAGGGGAGAGAGGTGACAGGAATCTATGGTGGAGATCACAGAAGAAGGTTGAAGATCCACCCAATTAATACAAAACTGTGCCAGATACATTTTGTGTAATTATAAGAATAAAAGTAGAAGAAATAAGGTCACCTTATGAGTCTCTCACATAAGTTCACCTGTTTCAACAGATTTATTCAGCTCAGGGAAAAAATGACATCCAACTGTTAGAAAAAAAATCATCAGACATGTGACTCTTTAAATATATACTGACGCTGGATGGTTGTTCGAGCTGTACTGAGTAGATAAAATCAGATAAAATCTGTAAGTTATTACAGCTGATGGTTGGTGTATTGTTGAACTTTGGACTGAAACACACCCTGTGTTACTGTGAAGCTACAACATTTATCAGAAGAGATCTGACAAAGCTCCGCCCCTCACCTGACTCACCTGAGACAAACCAGGAAACAGTTTATTGTTGGTCTCTAAAGAGACACACAGACTGAAAAACACAGCATCAGATTCACCTTCAGACCAAACTAACAACTTCCTCTGAGTGAGTACAGCTACAGGAGAGAAAAGTGGAAAACTAGAACTCTGCTGCTTCAACCTGCTGACTCTCCACACACTGAAGGTGAGTTTGACTAAAAACTGGAGTCACACTGAAAGTAAATGTCAGTGAAGTTAGTAGAGGAGCAGCGTTAGCTGGTGAAAGATATTCTAGGTGAGGCTGTTTGTGCCGAAGCTTTCGGTAAAATAACTACAGACGAAGAAAAACATATGAACATAAAATGTACCAATCTAATCAGCATTTATGTGTGTGTATGTGTGTGTGTGAACGTGTGAGTGTGAGAATGTGTGTGTGTGTGTTCTTATCTGTACATGAACTTTCCTCTTCTGTCTTGGTAAACTTCTCAGTGACTTTGGTCTTGTTTTTAATGAAGCTTGACTCAGGGAAATAAAACTCTAAATCTGTTAAAGTCAGGAATGTTCTGTATGAAGTTTTTCTCAATGAGAACATAACCACTGCTGGAGCAACTTTCCTAGTTCTCCAGGAAATAATATAATGGTTTATACGTTATATATGGCTCATTCTTGATAATTCCAAACACATTCACCTGTAGAACAAACAGTAGTTATTTAGTTTTAAGGATTATTTTGGAGGGAAAAACTAAATATGAAAAAAAAAAAATTCCATCAGGAAGGATGGTACCATTGGCCAGCCACCACTGTAGAGGAGGGAGGGGAGCCATGACTGACTGTACTTTCTGTCTGCTGTGTTTTCACGGAACATGGCAAACTCAGATTCAATGTCCCTCCGCCTCCCCCGGTACGTGGTTGAAGCTCTCCCGGAGGTGTGAGTTGAAACTCTCTCTGACAGGAGACTCTGCCAGACGTTCCCAGCAGACCCTCACAATACGTTTGGGCCTGCCAGGTCTGACCGGCATCCTCCCCCACCATCGGAGCCAACTCACCACCAGGTGGTGATCAGTTGACAGCTCCGCCCCTCTCTTCACCCGAGTGTCCAAGACATGCGGCCGCAAGTCCGACGACACGACTACAAAGTCAATCATGGAACTGCAGCCTAGGGTGTCCTGGTGCCAAGTGCACATACGGACCCCCTTATGCTTGAACATGGTGTTCGTTATGGACAATCTGTGACGAGCACAGAAGTCTATATCTATATCTAGCCGGAACTTCTCAACCTCGTGCACCAGCTCAGGCTCCTTCCCCACCAGAGAGGTGACGTTCCATGTCCTGAGAGCTAGCTTCTGCAGGGTGAGTCTGCGGGAAGGGGGCCCCGTGTCCCCTCTTCGGGCTGTGCCTGGCCACCAGGCGCTCGCCATCGAGCCCCACCCCCAGGCCTGTTGTTCATCTATTTATGCTTCATTATCATGTTTACTGTGTTTTTGTTATGTTATTGTGTTAATATTGTACTGTGTGAAGCACCTTGTTGAGTTGAGATGATCTATTATTATATTATTACTGCACATTTGAACTTTTTTACTGAATGCAAACAATAATACATACAGTCAAGCCCGAAATTATTCATACCCCTGGCAAATTTTGACTTAAAGTTACTTTTATTCAACCAGCAAGTTGTTTTTTGACCGGAAATGACACAGGCGTCTCCAAGAAGATAAAAAGACGATGTACAAAAGGCATCATTGTGGTAAAAAAAATATTTCAGTCAGCTTTTATTTACATTTGAACAAAAAGTGGCATGTCCAAAAGGGGTATGAATAATTTCGGGCTTGACTGTACATTATGTAAGAATATATGAATTTGAGTGTGAGTGAGTGTGTGTGTGTGTGTGTGTGTGTGTGTGTGCTCTTACTAGGCTCAAAGAATTTCACACAATCAATGATCTTAGACAAAATATGTCTTTTCTGTGCAGCTATGCTTGTCCTGATAAATGTTTTAGTTCTCTAACTCCTGTTACAGTCCATGTGGTATCTCAAATCACTTGTTAGCCCAAATTGTGAGATGGCTCCTTTTTACACTGTGGACCAACGTAGCTGTGATAGGTTTTTCTGTGAGACTGGGTTGTCTAAACACATTCACCTGTACAATAAGCAGTCATTATCATCAATATATTGATGATTATTTTTTTGGGGGGGAAATGAAGATTGTAGCGAAATTTGAATAAACACTTGTTATCGGGGGCACCACCGGACGCAAGATCCAGAAATTATGATTATTTAACTAGACACAATTAAATACCATAACTCAATTTAATAGACTTAATTAAAGTCAATTTATTGAATCAGTCAAATATCTTAAAGTTCATGAATTCTAGGCGTCAGGGAACCGAAAATGTATTCACACCAGAAATAACTTGTACACGCACACAGTTTGTCAATAATACTAACAGACTATTTATTTAAGCATATGAATCAATGAACAATCAAGATTATGTCATGAGCACTATAGAGGTTAAATATTCACAAAAGAAGGTTAATAGCAGGCTCTACTCATGTCACAGCAGTGATAAATGAGTGGTCTAAATGTCTAGGTAATATTTAGATTATTCAATTGGTACTAAAATTATGCCAAAGTGGAATTTGGGTAGTCAGCCCTGGTCACCAGCCTGGTAATTAGATATAATTTCACCCTACTTTGCAGAAGATTTTGGATCGTCAGCACTGATAGGAGGCCTGTTCGGCTTCCCCGGTTTGGCTGCAGTATGGCTCGGTCCAGCTGGCCCTCGGAGCTGCCGGTTCTGAAGCTTCTTTTGGAGGGTTGTACTCAGGCAGTGAAGAGGAGCGGTATCTGACTCAGTTATCATCTAATAACTTCGATTAAGGCTGGCCAGCAAAGTCGAAGCTAATCAACGTAACTGATTTGATTAAAAAGAATCAAAACGGGTCTCTTGAATTCAGCTTGAATTATCAAGAGAAAGGATCTTTAAGATGATGAGTCTTTGAATCACGGTATTAAACTGAGATTTGTAGTCTGGGTAAGAAAAAATATAATAAGATAAAAATAAGTCGACTTCAAAAAGACTAAAACGAGGATAGAGTTAAAAGTAACAAAAAGTTAACTGAATATAACTGACTGACTTGAAACAAAGGCAAACTAATAAATGCACGATAATACTGATATAAGCACTACTAAAAATCTGGATAACTGTGAAAACTCCGAACTTCTCACTATATAAAACTCTAATAATAAAAACTCTGATAAAACTCAGAGGAGAGTTTGAGCGCTTGCGCGTTTTGTTTCCGAAAGGCGTAGAGGGGCACGCCCTTGTGTGTGTGATCTCCTCCCCACAGAGAGAGGGAGGAAAAAGGGGGTGAAAGTTGAACTAATTGTCTATTTTAAATTAAAAAGGTAAAACCTAATTTTTTAATGTCTCATCACTGCTGTCACATTTGTACGAGTTAAACAAAAATGCATCCTTCATTTTAGTACAGGTGTAACAGACATGAATTGACGTTTACGTTTCAGCCTTGAGGTGCCACTTCGACCAGATAAGGGCATTCCATTCAGACCCTCTGTGTCCTTTGAATCAGCCAGATGTTTCACTACAAGATGAAAAAAAAAATCCCTTTACATCAGTAAGTTAGTAGAGGAGGGAGGGGAGCCATGACTGACTGTACTTTCTGTCTGCTGTGTTTTCAGCTTCACTCAGAGACTAAATGGCTTCCAGATCAGAGGAGGATCTCTGTTGTCCGGTCTGTCATGAGGTCTTTAGAGATCCTGTTGTTCTGTCATGTAGCCACAGCTTCTGTAAAGACTGTCTGAAGAGCTGGTGGAGACAGAAACCAACACATGAGTGTCCAGTTTGTAAGAGAAGATCTTCAAAGGAAAATCCACCTCGTAACCTGGTGTTAAAGAACCTGTGTGAGTCCTTCTTACAGGACAGAGATCAGAGAGCTTCAGAGGCTCTCTGCAGTCTGCACTCTGAGAAACTCAAACTCTTCTGTCTGGACCATCAGCAGCCAGTGTGTCTCGTCTGCAGAGATTCAGAAAAACACACCAACCACAGATTCAGACCCATCGATGAAGCTGCACGACAACACAAGAAGGAACTTGAGGAAACTCTGAAGCCCTTAAAGGAGAAGTTAAAGGTTTGTGAAGAAGTTAAAGTGAAGTTTGATCAAACAGCAAAACACATTAAGGTCCAGGCCCAACACACAGAGAGGCAGATTAAGGAGCAGTTTAAGAAGCTTCACCAGTTTCTAGAAGAGGAAGAGGAGGCCAGGATGGCTGCTCTGAGGGAGGAAGAGGAGCAGAAGAGTCAGATGATGAAGGAGAAGATGGAGGCTCTGAGCAGAGAGATAGCAGCTCTTTCACACACAGTCAGAGCCACAGAAGAGGAGCTGAGAGCTGAAGACGTCTCATTCCTGAACAACTACAAGGCTGCAGTGGACAGAGTCCAGCGCTGCACCCTGCTGGATGATCCACAGCTGCCCTCAGGAGCTCTGATAGACCAGGCCAAACACCTGGGCAACCTGGCCTTCAACATCTGGAACAACATGAAGGAGATGGTCTCCTACACTCCTGTCATTCCGGATCCAAACACTGCTCATCCAAACCTCATCCTGTCTGAAGATCTGACCAGTGTGAGAGGATCAGGAGGAGGAGGAGAGATACAGCAGCTTCCTGATAATCCAGAGAGGATTTATTATTACATCTCTGTCCTGGGCTCTGAGGGTTTTAACTCAGGGACTCACAGCTGGGATGTCGAGGTTGGAGACAGTGAAGTCTGGTCAGTGGGTGTGTTATCAGAGTCTGGTCAGAGGAAGAGAGACATACAGTCTGGATTATGGACAATACATTTCTATGATGATGAATACTCAGCACATTCACCATCAGCTCCCTCCACTGATCTCTCAGTGAAGAAGAAGCTCCAGAGGATCAGAGTGAATCTGGACTGGAACAGAGGAAATCTGTCGTTCTCTGATCCTGATACTAACACACACATACACACCTTCACACACACTTTCACTGACACACTGTTTCCATTCATTGACACTGGGAATAAACTGAAGATTTCTCCACTGAAGGTCTCTGTGACAGTGAATCACAGCAGTTAGAGATGATGTTTTTTTGTAATTAGTGTTAAATTACTGTACTATTAAATTAGATTAAATTAACCTAAATCAATCACCACTTCCTATTAGGAAGAAGAATCAATTAATTAACTTTAGTCAATCAATCAAACTTTAATACATTACATTTCTAAAGTCATGAATGCTACAGCATAAGGGACCATTATTATATCCACTCCAAAGTAACGCACGACTGTATGATTATATGAGGTTTAACTAACAATGATAAACACTCAATAAAAGTAAAAAGTGAATAATGAATAAAACAAAGAATAAACAAATTACATGCTATGTGATGTAATGAATGGACGATGATGGTGAATGATGAAATTAGAGGTTTTGTAGTTTACTGTAACGGTACGGAAGCTGAAAATAACTTTAATTAATACTTCAAATTTAATTCAGTTTAGCTCTTAATCTAAAACCAACCCCATTAAATGACAGAGGGTTCATCGGCAGCTCAGATTTGACGGAGTTCAGCGGGACTGAAGCGGTTCGGAGGCTGCAGGTCCGGTCAGCTGGCCGGGTTCGGCTGCTCGTTCCAGGTTTACTGATTAAATTTGGTTCATTGCTCGATAAACTTCAGAGAGTCAGAGCTGGCCAAGCGTCACACTCTCAAAGTCCATCAAACAGAATGAAATCAGTTTCTCCTCCTATTTTTATTGCTTTATGAGAGGAATAACTTTTTACTGGATTATTTAATTCTTTAGTCAATTAACACAATCCATTCAACATCATCATTCACATTGACTATTTCATCTTGTATAACGTATCATTCATTTTAATGCAACACAAACACAGAATATGTGATGTGAGTTGATGTTGTATCAGTGTTATTCATGGATCAGATGAAAACCAACAGAATTAAACGATGAACCAAACTTATTGAAATGTTGTAATTAAGGCTGTTAAGTTCTTTACCAATAAATAAAGTAATGACACCAATCAATGTGTATCTCACTCACTCATTTACTTCTTGCAACATACATTTATACATCTTTACTTTATTTAATTCATTTACTTGATGAGGTTGTAACATCATGATTAACCTGAGAAATTGGTTAAATATAGGGCTGTCAGCGTTAACCGCGATTACATTAATGCAATCCATAACGTGTTAATTTTTTTTAATCTCATTTTAATGTGTCAAGTCTTTTTGTCCCTTCTCCTCCCCCGTAGACGGCTCCTCTAGCTGTAGCGCTATGCTTTGAAGTGGCCTCCTGCAGTAAACCTACCGCGCTGATGGAAAGTAAGAGAGCTACTGGACTTTTGAACGGCTTGTTTAACTTTAAAACACTTCCAGACGCTTCAGTTGACAAGTCAAAAGTAAAATGCAACCTGTGTCAAACGGAGTTTAACTACCACCGGAGTACGTGGAGTTTGAGTTAGCACCTCCACGCTAAACACCCAGGTGCAGCCAAGCCAGCCTCAGCTCCACCAAAGGACCATTTTGGAGTGTGGGAGTCGCAGCAGAGCCGTGATTGATTCCCAGTTAAGACACTCTGGTAAGAAATGCTTTACATTATGGGCTTAAAACTGCCTTCAAATGGAAAATAACAGGATTTTAAACACGCAATTCAAAATGCCATTAATCGCGATTAACTATGGAAATTCTGCGATTAATCGCGATTGAAAAACTTAATCGTTTGACAACCCTAGTTAAATACTTTTTTTTTTTTTAATGATAGAGTCAGAAATACAGCTTCATTATAATCTCCTTGGAATGCAACTTCACCTTCAAACTTCAAAACACGGCTGTCCAGATATTTGTCAGAAAGGACTTTGTGACACTTTTACACATCATAAGTATTTTGAGGTGTGTGAGTTGTGGTACCGATACTAGGGCTGTTTCCACCGCAGGAACTTTGGAGGTAATTTTGCGGGGCCGTGGCCGTTGGTGCGTGTCTCCACCGCAGGAACCGAAGGACAGGGAACTTTTACAGATGGCGACAAAAATAGCCGGCATTTTTAAACCCAGTAGACATAATAAACACAGGAATCGCATTTTTAAGAGAAGAATATGGCAGAGACTTAAGACAAATGGACTTACTTCTGCTTCTTGTCTTCTTTCTTCTGCTTCTTCTGTCTTCTTTCTTCTTCTTTCTTCTGCTTCTCTCCTCTGTTGCTTTGTCCTCGGTCAAAATGGTCGCGTAACGATTACATCACATCCAGAGCCCGGTAACTTTACGGGAACCTTCCTCTCAATCGGCCCTCTCAGTGGAGACACGGTGGTTGAGAGGGCCGAGTGAGAGGAAGGTTCCTGTAAAGTTCCTGCAACCCAAATAGTTCCAGGAATTTCTTTATTGGAGACGGCATGAATGTCTCTCGATGGCACAAAGAAGAACCTCCCCTTTGATGATGTCTCTGTGTTCTTATCCAACCGCAGCACTGACTTTTGGGGGGCTGAATGTTGGTGCCTTCCTAAAGCTGGTCCACCTGTGTTATAAGATCTTGATTCAGTTTTATGGCAGGAAGGGTGAAAAGGTGCTGTGAACCAAACAGAGAGGGGTCGGCTCATGTGAACCGAATGTCCTGCTACATAATTAACAAGTCAATTATAAACCATTCACAAAGCCTTTATGAGGAAAGACTTATTGTAAAGTGGTATATGTGTTGTCCATGTGTCCACTTAATAACAATTCAAGTAGTATGACACAATTTGATCCGATCAATGATAAAAACCTGGAGGACTTTATAAGACATCTGAAAATTCAGGTTTTTTCAATTATGTTTCCAACTACATGGCCTCAGATCTACAGGTTTTCCACACATCTCTTATCTCACAGGCCCTGAAATCTGCCGTCATCAAACCCCTGTTAAAAAAGAACAATGCAGAAACTAAGCGCAATGAGCAATTGTAGGCCACGTCCCTAGAGCTAGCTTCTGCAGCCGAGGGTCGGACCACCAAGGTCCCCGCCTTCGACTGCTGCCCAGCTCGCACTGCACCCGACCCCTTTGGCCCCTCCTACGGGTGGTGAGCCCACGGGAAGGGGGCCCCATGTCACCTCTTCGGGCTGTGCCCGGCCGGTCCCCGGTGACCCACATCCGGGCAGGGGATACGAAAGATCATATCTTTTACCCATCATGGAGGCCTTTTGAGCTACCCTTTGTCTGGTCCCTCCCTCCGGATGTATGTCTGTCCAGCAAGAGTATTTATTCTCTCCCACTGACAGAGCTTCATGTTCTCTTCTCATGAAAGTTATGCTGATGTAACATATTTTTTTGTACTGAGTATTTCTGGACAGACAGTTTAGAGTCAATTTATGTTTCTTCCAGTTTAGTATTTACAGTATATATGTGGGGGGTTTATTTTGGAGGGGTGGAGAGGAAGTGTGTATGTTTTTGTGTGCTGGAAGTGACGAAAAAGGAGAAGTGACTAAGAGTAATAAAGGAGTGCACGTCCTGTTCAACAGCGGAGCTTCCGTGTTTTTATTTTATAGTCTGTCTATAGGCGTACATATGCTCAGTTTCACTGACATCATCATTATGAAACTAGTGTGTTTCTCTAAAAAGCTCCACCTCTTACACTATATCTGAGAGGAAACAGGAAACAGGAAGTCAGTGTTCGGCTGTGACTGAAAGGAGGCAGACAGACGGTGGGACTTAACCTGAGGGAGGACAGTTACAGCAGGGAGCACTGAAGTCCTGAAGCAGTGAAATAATTCAACTTCAACCTGCTGCTGACTGAAAAAACACCAAAGTTAAAGTAAGTGAAGAAACTTTGTACAGCAGGGAGGGAACCACAACTGACTTCCTGTTTTAACGTCTAGCATGTGGTTTTCAGCTCCACTCAGAGACTAAATGACTCATCGTTAACTCGTCATATATTGTTAATATATCATCAATATATCATTAATACATTGTTAAATGTGTAATCTGACTGGAATCAGACAGTTTTGTGTTTGAATCGTTTGTCTCAACTCTGTGACATCATCATTAAATCGGTTTCCTCTCTCTGGAGGTTCCTCTCGTCCAATCACATCGCAGTGATCGGGGTTTGTTCTTGAAAGCTGGTTGCTGATTGGCTGCTGAGTGAGGAAGAGGTGTTCAGTTTAAAGTTGAGAGACAGCAGCTCTGCTCGGACCGCTCACACAGCGACACACGGTGAGTCCTGCAGCTACATGAATCAGCTGTTTATACACCTGCATGTATATATACTGTGTGTGAGTTCAGGTGGTACTGCAGCAGCTGTGTGTTTGTTAGGGTTTGGAATTGATAAGATTTTATTGATATCAATCCCATTATCGATTCCTGTGGATTTTCTGTGTGGAAAAAGTAGGCCTTACAGGTTTTCAGCGTCAACAACACACATTTTATTGAGTTATTATGCTTGAGAAGTGACTGACAATGTGTTAGAATAAATGAAAGTGTAAATGTTAAAACAAATATAAATCTGGATATCTGGATCCTAGATCTCTTACAGTATATGTATTTAAAATAAATAATTAAAAAAATAACTGAATTCTTTCTAAATAAAAAATAAAAATATAAGTGCAGTCCTTTAACTGAGACTAAACCTGCAACTCAAGTCACGACATAAATTAATTATTTTTAGTGGGGAAAAAACAACCTTCTTCCTCAAAGACGCGGCCGTCTGTCTTTTTACGGTAGCCAAAGTATAAATACAGCCGACTTGGTCCGTTTAGAGAGGGGGGGCGTTCGGGGGGTTCGCCTCCTTCAGCCATCATACAGCCTGCAGAGCTACCTGCTTGTAACAGCAACCGGAGGAGCGCAGGGGGAGGGGTAGTGCACGCGACCTGAGGGACCTCCACTTTCTCTCTGAAGAGCTGTTAGCATCCTTCTTAGTGAAATTAAGCCACACTTTGAACCGCTTCTGTCTCTCCGCCATGGTGTCGCTCACGCTGCTGATTTTGCAAGACACGTGAAAGAAAGGCATCGATAAGAGAATCGTTAAGCATAAAGGCAAATGATGTCGATGGATTGAACCAACTGGAACCGATTCTCAATTCCCACCCTTACTGTTTGTTCTCTCTGTGCTTTAAATGAGAAGTCCTGTTATACTTCACCAGAAACTAGAACATTAGTTTAAGCTTATTTTGTTCAGCCTTCTCTGTTTTACTGCATATATGAACTTTTTACTGAACATTAAAGTCAATTTACTGAATCAGTCAAATATCTTAAAGTTCATGAATTCTAGGCGTCGAAAATGTATTCACACCAGAAATAACTTGCACACGCACACAGTTTGTCAATAATACTAACAGACTATTTATTTAAGCATATGAATCAATGAACAATCAAGATTATGTCATGAGCACTATAGAGGTTAAATATTCACAAAAGAAAGTTAATAGCAGGCTCTACTCATGTCACAGCAGTGATAAATGAGAGGTCTAAACGTCTAGGTAATATTTAGGTTATTCTATTGGTACTAAAATTATGCCAAAGTGGAATATGGGTAGTCAGTCCTGGTCACCAGCCTGGTAATTAGATATAATTTCACCCTACTTTGCAGAAGATTTTGGATCGTCAGCACTGATAGGAGGCCTGTTCGGCGAAGAGTAGCGGGTGGTCTCTCGTTAGACTTCAGCTCAGGCTTCCCTGGTTTGGCTGCAGTATGGCTCGGTCCAGCTGGCCCTCGGAGCTGCCGGTTCCGAAGCTTCTTCTGGAGGTGTTGCACTCAGGCGGTGAAGAGGAGCGGTATCTGACTCAGTTATCGTCTAATAACTTCGATTAAGGCTGGCCAGCAAAGTCGAAGCTAATCAACGTAACTGATTTGATTAAAAAGAATCAAAACGGGTCTCTTGAATTCAGCTTGAATTATCAAGGGAAAGGATCTTTAAAATGATGAGTCTTTGAATCACGGGATTAAACTGAGATTTGTAGTCTGGGTAAGAAAAATATAATAAGATAAAAATAAGTCTACTTAGAAAAATCAAAAAGACTAAAACGAGGATGGAGTAAAAAGTAACAAAAAGTTAACTGAATATAACTGACTGACTTAAAACAAAGCAAATTGATAAATGCACGATAATACTGATATAAGCTTTACTTAAAATCTGGATAACTCTCAAAACTCCGAACTTCTCACTATATAAAACTCTAATAATAGAAACTCTGATAAAACTCAGAGGAGAGTTTGAACGCTTGCACGTTTTGTTCTGAAAGGCGGAGAGGGGCACGCCCTTGTGTGTGTGATCTCCTCCCCACAGAGAGAGGGAGGAAAAAGAGGATGAAAGTTGAACTAATTGTCTATTTTAAATTAAAAAGGTAAAACCTAATTCTTTAATGTCTCATCACTGCTGTCACATTTGTACGAGTTAAACAAAAATGCACCCTTCATTTTAGTACAGCCGTAACAGACATGAATTGACATCTTATTATAAATGTTCTTAGGTCACAAGTTTACAATCAATTGGAACACATATAATATTTGAGAGATAGTTATTAACGGCCTTCTGATCTTCCCAAATAAGATTATACCGTGTTTACCTTAGCAGGTTTAATAAACTTAACGATATAAAGTTTTCTGAATTCCTGTCGGACTTTTTAACACTGTCTGTACTTACAGAGGATGATAGTCTTAAGCATGGCTCCGTTAATATAAAATCACAGAGTTAAAACAGACATCAAATAAATGTAATGAGTTAAAACACATTATTACAGGTATCAAATGGCTTATTACTTATTCAAAGAGGTATTTGATTGTCCGTTGCATTAGGGGCAGAAATAAGAGTTCATTTGGAGTGAAGGTAAAGGAATGTTTTTGAGCAACAAATGTTCATGTTTTGCTTCAAAGATGACATGATGGATTTAACATGTCGCTCACAATCTCCAAAGAGATTAGCAGCGAGGCCGTAATTGACTTTTTACTCCGGGTGGAAAGTTAACTTGAGATGTAAATCCTGAGAATTTACACCTTTTCCTTAGTATGTATGTCTCAGAGCAGACGTATATTGGGTATTGGTTGATGTGAATCCACATCTGGTTGAGGTGCCACTTCGACCAGATAAAGGCATTCCATTCAGACCCTCTGTGTCTTTTGAATCAGCCAGATGTTTCACTGCAAGATGAAAAAAAATCCCTTTACATCAGTGAAGTTAGTAGAGGAGGGAGGAGAGCCATGACTGACTGTACTTTCTGTCTGCTGTGTTTTCAGCTTCACTCAGAGACTAAATGGCTTCCAGATCAGAGGAGGATCTCTGCTGTCCGGTCTGCCATGAGGTCTTTAGAGATCCTGTTGTTCTGTCATGTAGCCACAGCTTCTGTAAAGACTGTCTGAAGAGCTGGTGGAGAGAGAAACCAACACAGGAGTGTCCAGTTTGTAAGAGAAGATCTTCAAGGACTGATCCACCTGTTAGTCTGGTGTTAAGGAACCTGTGTGAGTCCTTGTTACAGGACAGAGATCAGAGAGCTTCAGAGGCTCTCTGCAGTCTGCACTCTGAGAAACTCAAACTCTTCTGTCTGGACCATCAGCAGCCAGTGTGTCTCGTCTGCAGAGATTCAGAAAAACACACCAACCACAGATTCAGACCCATCGATGAAGCTGCACGACAACACAAGAAGGAACTTGAGGAAACTCTGAAGCCCTTAAAGAAGAAGTTAAAGGTTTGTGAAGAAGTTAAAGTGAAGTTTGATCAAACAGCAAAACACATTAAGGTCCAGGCCCAACACACAGAGAGGCAGATTAAGGAGCAGTTTAAGAAGCTTCACCAGTTTCTAGAAGAGGAAGAGGAGGCCAGGATGGCTGCTCTGAGGGAGGAAGAGGAGCAGAAGAGTCAGATGATGAAGGAGAAGATGGAGGCTCTGAGCAGAGAGATAGCAGCTCTTTCACACACAGTCAGAGCCTCAGAGGAGGAGCTGAGAGCTGAAGACGTCTCATTCCTGAACAACTACAAGGCTGCAGTGGAAAGAGTCCAGTGCTGCCCCCTGCTGGATGATCCACAGCTGCCCTCAGGAGCTCTGATAGACCAGGCCAAACACCTGGGCAACCTGGCCTTCAACATCTGGAACAACATGAAGGAGATGGTCTCCTACACTCCTGTCATTCTGGATCCAAACACTGCTGGTCCAAGACTCATCCTGTCTGAAGATCTGACCAGTGTGAGAGGAGGAGAAAGGAGACAGCTTCCTGATAATCCAGAGAGGACTGATTATTATTTCTCTGTCCTGGGCTCTGAGGGCTTTAACTCAGGGACTCACAGCTGGGATGTCGAGGTTGGAGACAATAAACACTGGATACTGGGTGTGTTATCAGAGTCTGTTCAGAGGAAGGGAATCATGAAGTCTGGATTATGGAGAATAGGTTTCTATAATGATAAATACTCAGCAGGATCACCACCAGCTCTTCTTACTGTTCTCTCAGTGAAGAAGAAGTTCCAGAGGATCAGAGTGAATCTGGACTGGAACAGAGGAAATCTGTCGTTCTCTGATCCTGATACTAACACACACATACACACCTTCACACACACTTTCACTGACACACTGTTTCCATATATTATCACTGGGAATAAACTGAAGATTTCTCCACTGAAGGTCTCTGTGACACTGAATCACAACAGTTAGAGATGATGGTTTTTGTAATTAGTGTTAAATTACTGTACTATTAAATTAGATTAAATTAACCTAAATCAATCACCACTTCCTATTAGGAAGAAGAATACATTAATTAACTTTAGTTAATCAATCAAACTTTAATACATTACATTTCTAAAGTCATGAATGCTACAGCATCAGGGACCATTATTATATCCACTCCAAAGTAACGCACGACTGTATGATTATATGAGGTTTAACTAACAATGATAAACACTCAATAAAAGTAAAAAGTGAATAATGAATAAAACAAGGAATAAACAAATTACATGCTATGTGATGTAATGAATGGATGACGATGGTGAATAATGAAATTAGACGGAGGTTTTGTAGTTTACTATAATGGTACAGAAGCTGAAAATAACTTTAATTAATACTTTAAATTTAATTCAGTTTAGCTCTTAATCTAAAATCAGCCCCATTAAATGACAGAGGGTTCATCGGCAGCTCAGATTTGACGGAGTTCAGCGGGACTGAAGCGGTTCAGAGGCTGCAGGTCCGGTCAGCTGGCCGGGTTCGGCTGCTTGTTCTAGGTTTACTGATTAAATTTGGTTCATTGCTCAATAAACTTCAGAGAGTCAGAGCTGGCCAAGCGTCACACTCTCAAAGTCCGTCAAACAGAAGGAAATCAGTTTCTCCTCCTATTTTTATTGCTTTATGAGAGGAATAACTTTTTACTGGATTATTTAATTCTTTAGTCAATTAACACAATCCATTCAACATCATCATTCACATTGATTATTTCATCTTGTATAACATATCATTCATTTTAATACAACACAAACACAGAATATGTGATGTGAGTTGATGTTGTATCAGTGTTATTCATGGATCAGATGAAAACCAACAGAATCAAACGATGAACCAAACTTATTGAAATGTTGTAATTAAGTCTGTTAAGTTCTTTACCAATAAATAAAGTAATGACACCAATCAATGTTTATCTCACTCACTCATTTACGTCTTGCAACATACATTTATACATCTTTACTTTATTTAATTAATTTACTTGATGAGGTTGTAACATCATGATCAACCTGAGAAATTGGTTAAATATAGGGCTGTCAGCGTTAACCGCGATTACATTAATGCAATCCATAATGTGTTAATTTTTTTTTACTCCCCCGTAGACGGCTCCTCTAGCTGTAGCGCTATGCTTTGAAGTGGCCTCCTGCAGTAAACCTACCGCGCTGATGGAAAGTAAGAGAGCTACTGGACTTTTGAACGGCTTGTTTAACTTTAAAACACTTCCAGACGCTTCAGTTGACAAGTCAAAAGTAAAATGCAACCTGTGTCAAACGGAGTTTAACTACCACCGGAGTACGTGGAGTTTGAGTTAGCACCTCCACGCTAAACACCCAGGTGCAGCCAAGCCAGCCTCAGCTCCACCAAAGGACCATTTTGGAGTGTGGGAGTCGCAGCAGAGCCGTGATTGATTCCCAGTTAAGACACTCTGGTAAGAAATGCTTTACATTATGGGCTTAAAACTGCCTTCAAATGGAAAATAACAGGATTTTAAACACGCAATTCAAAATGCCATTAATCGCGATTAACTATGGAAATTCTGCGATTAATCGCGATTGAAAAACTTAATCGTTTGACAACCCTAGTTAAATACTTTTTTTTTTTTTTAATGATAGAGTCAGAAATACAGCTTCATTATAATCTCCCTGGAATGCAACTTCACCTTCAAACTTCAAAACGGGGCTGTCCAGATATTTGTCAGAAAGGACTTTGTGACACTTTTACACATCGTAAGTATTTTGAGGTGTGTGAGTTGTGGTACCGATACTAGGGCCGTTTCCACCGCAGGAACTTGGGGGTAATTTTGCAGGGGGCGTGGCCGTTGGTGCGTGTCTCCACCGCAGGAACCGAAGGACAGGGAACTTTTACAGAAAGCGACAAAAATAGCCGGCATTTTTAAACCCAGTAGACATAATAAACACAGAAATCGCATTTTTAAGAGAAGAATATGGCAGAGTCTTAGGACAAACGGACTTACTTCTGCTTCTTATGTCTTCTTTCTTCTGCTTCTCTTCTCTGTTGCTTTGTCCTCGGTCAAAATAGTCGCGTAACGATTACATCTCATCCAAAGCCCGGTAACTTTACAGGAACCTTCCTCTCATTCGGCCCACTCAGTGGAGACACGGTGGTTGAGAGGGCCGAGTGAGAGGAAGGTTCCTGTAAAGTTCCTGCACCCCAAATAGTTCCAGGAACTTCTTCAATGGAAGCGGCCCTAATGTCTCTCAATGGCACCAAGAAGACCCTCCCCTTTGATGATGTCTCTCAGTGTTCTTACCCAACCCCAGCACTGACTTTTGGGGGGCTGAATGTTGGTGCCTTCCTAAAGCTGGTCCACCTGTGTTATCAGATCTTGATTCAGTTTTATGGCAGGAAGGGTGAAAAGGTGCTGTGAACCAGCCAGAGAGGGGTCGGCTCATGTGAACCGGATGTCCTACTACATAATTAACAAGTCAATTATAAACCATTCACAAAGCCTTTATGAGGAAAGACTTATTGTAAAGTGGTATATGTGTTGTCCATGTGTCCACTTAATATCAATTCAAGTATTATGACACAATTTGATCCGATCAATGATAAAAACCTGGAGGATATCTGAAAATTCAGGTTTTTTCAATTATGTTTCCAACTACATGGCCTCAGATCTACAGGTGTTCCACACATCTCTTCTCCCACAGGCCCTGAAATCTGCCGTCATCAAACCCCTGTTAAAAAAGAACAATGCAGAAACTAGGAGCAATGAGCAATTGTAGGCCCATATCAAACCTCCCTTTTTAAGTAAAATCATCAAAAAAGCAGTTTTCCAACAGCTGAACAACTTTTTGGTACTAAACAACTGTTTTGATGTCTTCAGTCAGGATTTTGACTACAGCATAGAACAGAGACTTCTTAAGGTCTTCAATGACGTTTAAACACTGCAAGGAGAAGAATTTCAATGTTTGTGTTACTGGATCTCAGCTGAACAGAACTTCTCCTCTGAATGAGAGTTTATTTTATAAGCTTCATGCAGGTCATAATGTTCTGTACTGTACACATTAAATCACATGAAACCTGTTAATCATTCATCTTTACAGCTGATGGTTGGTGTATTGTTGAACTTTGGAATGAAACACACCCTGTGTTACTGTGAAGCTACAACATTTATCAGAAGAGATCTGACAACGCTCCGCCCCTCACCTGACTCACCTGAGACAAACCAGGAAACAGTTTATTGTTGGTCTCTAAAGAGACACACAGACTGAAAAACAGAGCATCAGATTCACCTTCAGACCAAACTAACAACTTCCTCTGAGTGAGTACAGCTACAGGAGAGAAAAGTGGAAAACTAGAACTCTGCTGCTTCAACCTGCTGACTCTCCACACACTGAAGGTGAGTTTGACTAAAAACTGGAGTCACACTGAAAGTAAATGTCAGTGAAGTTAGTAGAGGAGGGAGGGAAGCCATGACTGACTGTACTTTCTGTCTGCTGTGTTTTCAGCTTCACTCAGAGACTAAATGGCTTCCAGATCAGAGGAGGATCTCTGCTGTCCGGTCTGTCATGAGGTCTTTAGAGATCCTGTTGTTCTGTCATGTAGCCACAGCTTCTGTAAAGACTGTCTGAAGAGCTGGTGGACAGAGAAACCAACACATGAGTGTCCAGTTTGTAAGAGAAGATCTTCAAAGGAACATCCACCTGTTAGTCTGGTGATAAAGAACCTGTGTGAGTCCTTCTTACAGGACAGAGATCAGAGAGCTTCAGAGGCTCTCTGCAGTCTGCACTCTGAGGAACTCAAACTCTTCTGTCTGGACCATCAGCAGCCAGTGTGTCTCGTCTGCATAGATTCAGAAAAACACACCAACCACAGATTCAGACCCATCAATGAAGCTGCACCACAACACAAGAAGGAACTTGAGGAAACTCTGAAGCCCTTAAAGGAGAAGTTAAAGGTTTGTGAAGAAGTTAAAGTGAAGTTTGATCAAACAGCAGAACACATTAAGGTCCAGGCCCAACACACAGAGAGGCAGATTAAGGAGCAGTTTAAGAAGCTTCACCAGTTTCTAGAAGAGGAAGAGGAGGCCAGGATGGCTGCTCTGAGGGAGGAAGAGGAGCAGAAGAGTCAGATGATGAAGGAGAAGATGGAGGCTCTGAGCAGAGAGATAGCAGCTCTTTCACACACAGTCAGAGCCACAGAGGAGGAGCTGAGAGCTGAAGACGTCTCATTCCTGAACAACTACAAGGCTGCAGTGGAAAGAGTCCAGCGCTGCCCCCTGCTGGATGATCCACAGCTGCCCTCAGGAGCTCTGATAGACCAGGCCAAACACCTGGGCAACCTGGCCTTCAACATCTGGAACAACATGAAGGAGATGGTCTCCTACACTCCTGTCATTCTGGATCCAGACACTGCTCATCCAAACCTCATCCTGTCTGAAGATCTGACCAGTGTGAGAGGAGGAGAGAAACAGCAGCTTCCTGATAATCCAGAAAGGTTTGATGATTATCCTGTTGTCCTGGGCTCTGAGGGCTTTAACTCAGGGACTCACAGCTGGGATGTCGAGGTTGGAGACAGTGAAAAATGGGCACTGGGTGTGTTATCAGAGTCTGTTCAGAGGAAGGAAGACATACGGTCTGGATCATGGACAATATGGTTCAATAATGATAAATACTTTGCACGGTCACCATCATCTCCCCCCACTGTTCTCCCAGTGAAGAAGATGCTCCAGAGGATCAGAGTGAATCTGGACTGGAACAGAGGAAATCTGTCGTTCTCTGATCCTGATACTAACACACACATACACACCTTCACACACACTTTCACTGACACACTGTTTCCATACATTATCACTGGGAATAAACTGAAGATTCCTCCACTGAAGGTCTCTGTGACAGTGAAACACAGCAGTTAGAGATGATGATTTTTGTAATTAGTGTTAAATTATTGTACTATTAAATTAGATTAAATTAACCTAAATCAATCAACACTTCCTATTAGGAAGAAGAATACATTAATTAACTTTAGTTAATCAATCAAACTTTAATACATTACATTTCTAAAGTCATGAATGCTACAGCATCAGGGACCATTATTATATCCACTCCAAATTAACGCACGACTGTGTATGATTATATGAGGTTTAACTAACAATGATAAACACTCAATAAAAGTAAAAAGTGAATAATGAATAAAACAAGGAATAAACAAATTACATGCTATGTGATGTAATGAATGGATGACGATGGTGAATAATGAAATTAGACGGAGGTTTTGTAGTTTACTATAATGGTACAGAAGCTGAAAATAACTTTAATTAATACTTTAAATTTAATTCAGTTTAGCTCTTAATCTAAAACCAGCCTCATTAAATGACAGAGGGTTCATCGGCAGCTCAGATTTGACGGAGTTCAGCGGGACTGAAGCGGTTCGGAGACTGCAGGTCCGGTCAGCTGGCCGGGTTCGGCTGCTCGTTCCAGGTTTACTGATTAAATTTGGTTCACTGCTCAATAAACTTCAGAGAGTCAGAGCTGGCCAAGCGTCACACTCTCAAAGTCCATCAAACAGAAGGAAATCAGTTTCTCCTCCTATTTTTATTGCTTTATGAGAGGAATAACTTTTTACTGGATTATTTAATTCTTTAGTCAATTAACACAATCCATTCAACATCATCATTCACATTGATTATTTCATCTTGTATAACGTATCATTCATTTTAATACAACACAAACACAGAATATGTGATGTGAGTTGATGTTGTATCAGTGTTATTCATGGATCAGATGAAAACCAACAGAATTAAACGATGAACCAAACTTATTGAAATGTTGTAATTAAGGCTGTTAAGTTCTTTACCAATAAATAAAGTAATGACACCAATCAATGTGTATCTCACTCACTCATTTACGCCTTGCAATATACATTTATACATCTTTACTTTATTTAATTCATTTACTTGATGAGGTTGTAACATCATGATCAACCTGAGAAATTGGTTAAATATAGGGCTGTCAGCGTTAACCGCGATTACATTAATGCAATCCATAACGAGTTAATTTTTTTAAATCTCATTTTAATGTGTCAAGCCTTTTTGTCCCTTCTACTCCCCCGTAGACGGCTCCTCTAGCTGTAGCGCTATGCTTTGAAGTGGCCTCCTGCAGTAAACCTACCGCGCTGATGGAAAGTAAGAGAGCTACTGGACTTTTGAACGGCTTGTTTAACTTTAAAACACTTCCAGACGCTTCAGTTGACAAGTCAAAAGTAAAATGCAACCTGTGTCAAACGGAGTTTAACTACCACCGGAGTACGTGGAGTTTGAGTTAGCACCTCCACGCTAAACACCCAGGTGCAGCCAAGCCAGCCTCAGCTCCACCAAAGGACCATTTTGGAGTGTGGGAGTCGCAGCAGAGCCGTGATTGATTCCCAGTTAAGACACTCTGGTAAGAAATGCTTTACATTATGGGCTTAAAACTGCCTTCAAATGGAAAATAACAGGATTTTAAACATGCTATTCAAAACGCCATTAATTGCGATTAACTATGGGAATTCTGCGATTAATCGCGATAAAAAAAATTAAGAAGAGAGAAAAGCAGCTTCATTATAATCTCCCTGGAATGCAACTTCACCTTCAAACTTCAAAACAGGGCTGTCCAGATATTTGTCAGGAAGGACTTTGCGACACTTTTACACATCGTAAGTATTTTGAGGTGTGTGAGTTGTGGTACCGATAATAGGGTCGTTTCCACCGCAGGAACTTCGAGGTAATTTTGCGGGGCCGTGGCCTTTGGTGCCTGTATCCACCGCAGGAACCGAAGGACAGGGAACTTTTACAGATGGCGACAAAAATAGCCGCCATTTTTAAACCCAGTAGACATAATAAACACAGAAATCGCATTTTTAAAAGAAGAATATGGCAGAGTCTTAAGACAAATGGACTTACTTCTGCTTCTTGTCTTCTTTCTTCTGCTTCTTATGTCTTCTTTCTTCTTACTTCTGCTTCTCTCCTCTGTTGCTTTTTCCTCGGTCAAAATGGTCGCGTAACGATTACATCGCATCCAGAGCCCGGTAACGTTACAGGAACCTTCCTCTCATTCGGCCCACTCGGTGGAGACACGGTGGTTGAGAGGGCTGAGTGAGAGGAAGGTTCCTGTAAAGTTCCTGCACCCCAAATAGTTCCAGGAACTTCTTCAGTGGAGACGGCACAAATGTCTCTCAATGGCACCAAGAAGAACCTCCCCTTTGATGATGTCTCTCAGTGTTCTTACCCAACCCCAGCACTGACTTTTGGGGGGCTGAATGTTGGTGCCTTCCTAAAGCTGGTCCACCTGTGTTATCAGATCTTGATTCAGTTTTATGGCAGGAAGGGTGAAAAGGTGCTGTGAACCAACCAGAGAGGGGTCGGCTCATGTGAACCGAATGTCCTACTACATAATTAACAAGTCAATTATAAACCATTCACAAAGCCTTTATGAGGAAAGACTTATTGTAAAGTGGTATATGTGTTGTCCATGTGTCCACTTAATAACAATTCAAGTAGTATGACACAATTTAATCCGATCAATAATAAAAACCTGGAGGACATCTGAAAATTCAGGTTTTTTCAATTATTTTTCCAACTACATGGCCTCAGATCTACAGGTGTTCCACACATCTCTTCTCCCATAGGCCCTGAAATCTGCCGTCATCAAACCCCTGTTAAAAAAGAACAATGCAGAAACTAGGAGCAATGAGCAATTGTAGGCCCATATCAAACCTCCCTTTTTAAGTAAAATCATCAAAAAAGCAGTTTTCCCACAGCTGAACAACTTGTTGGTACTGAACAACTTGTTGGTACTAAACAACTGTTTTGATGTCTTCAGTCAGGATTTTGACTACAGCATAGAACAGAGACTTCTTAAGGTCTTCAATGACATACGTTTAAACACTGACAGGAGCAGAATTTCAATGTTTGTGTTACTGGATCTCAGCTGAACAGAACTTCTTCTCTGAATGAGAGTTTATTTTATAAGCTTCATGCAGGTCATGATGTTCTGTACTGTACACATTAAATCACATGAAACCTGTTAATCATTCATCTTTACAGCTGATGGTTGGTGTATTGTTGAACTTTGGACTGAAACACACCCTGTGTTACTGTGAAGCTACAACATTTATCAGAAGATATCTGACAAAGCTCCGCCCCTCACCTGACTCACCTGAGACAAACCAGGAAACAGTTTATTGTTGGTCTCTAAAGAGACACACAGACTGAAAAACAGAGCATCAGATTCACCTTCAGACCAAACTAACAACTTCCTCTGAGTGAGTACAGCTACAGGAGAGAAAAGTGGAAAACTAGAACTCTGCTGCTTCAACCTGCTGACTCTCCACACACTGAAGGTGAGTTTGACTAAAAACTGGAGTCACACTGAAAGTAAATGTCAGTGAAGTTAGTAGAGGAGGGAGGGGAGCCATGACTGACTGTACTTTCTGTCTGCTGTGTTTTCAGCTTCACTCAGAGACTAAATGGCTTCCAGATCAGAGGAGGCTCTCTGCAGTCTGCACTCTGAGAAACTCAAACTCTTCTGTTTGGACCATCAGCAGCCAGTGTGTCTCGTCTGCAGAGATTCAGAAACACACACCAACCACAGATTCAAACCCATCAATGAAGCTGCACCACAACACAAGAAGGAACTTGAGGAAACTCTGAAGCCCTTAAAGGAGAAGTTAAAGGTTTGCGAAGAAGTTAAAGTGAAGTTTGATCAAACAGCAGAACACATTAACGACCAGGCCCAACACACAGAGAGGCAGATTAAGGAGCAGTTTAAGAAGCTTCACCAGTTTCTAGAAGAGGAAGAGGAGGCCAGGATGGCTGCTCTGAGGGAGGAAGAGGAGCAGAAGAGTCAGATGATGAAGGAGAAGATGGAGGCTCTGAGCAGAGAGATAGCAGCTCTTTCACACACAGTCAGAGCCACAGAGGAGGAGCTGAGAGCTGAAGATGTCTCATTCCTGAACAACTACAAGGCTGCAGTGGACAGAGTCCAGCGCTGCCCCCTGCTGGATGATCCACAGCTGCCCTCAGGAGCTCTGATAGACCAGGCCAAACACCTGGGCAACCTGGCCTTCAACATCTGGAACAACATGAAGGAGATGGTCTCCTACACTCCTGTCATTCTGGATCCAAACACTGCTGATCCAGAACTCATCCTGTCTGAAGATCTGACCAGTGTGAGAGGACAAGGAGAGATACAGCAGCTTCCTGATAATCCAGAGAGGATTGACGACTTCTCCTTCTCTGTCCTGGGCTCTGAGGGCTTTAACTCAGGGACTCACAGCTGGGATGTCGAGTTTGGAGACAATACAAGATGGACACTGGGTGTGTTAGAGTCTGTTCAGAGGAAGAGATTCGTACAGTCTGGATTATGGACAATATGGTTCTATGATGATAAATACTCAGCATGGTCACCGTCATCTCCCTTCACTTATCTCCCAGTGAAGAAGAAGCTCCAGAGGATCAGAGTGAATCTGAACTGGAACAGAGGAAATCTGTCGTTCTCTGATCCTGATACTAACACACACATACACACCTTCACACACACTTTCACTGACACACTGTTTCCATTCATTAGAACTGGAGATGAACTGAAGATTTCTCCACTGAAGGTCTCTGTGACAGTGAATCACAGCAGTTAGTGTTGGTGATGATGATGAATATATAAATATACTCTACATGTAAAATACTGATATTAAATCAAGTTGTGATGTATTAACTTGTAATTGTTGTACATTGGTTCAGATAGTTTGGTATGTGTTTGTGGATTGGACAATGAACTTTATAAAGTTAACCTGATGTTGTGTTGCTGCTTTATTTCTAAAACTTTAACACAGTGACTTTTAGTGTGGAAGCATCATGTTGTTGAGTTTTGTTAAGTTTAATGTGTATTTTTAAAGTCCATCTACAGATATAAACTATCTCAGGTTGTAAATTCTGTGTTTTAAATCAGTAAAATATTGTATTGAACATTTCACTCAGATTCAGTATCAATATTTCTGCAACTTAAATATGTAAATTCATTTTAATAACATTTCATGTTGAGAGAAAATATGATTGAGCAGCTTTATGTTTCTAACAAAATCATTATCAGGAAACATCTGAACAGTAGTGAAATCATCTCAGTGTGTGATGGTGACTTTCTCTGCATGGAGAAGAAATCAATCAAACTGAACGTGATCAAATGTGTTTGTTGAGTTGTTCCAGTCTGACTGTAGTTCTGTTTATTCAACCTCTTTTATCAACTCTAACCTTTTGTTAAACACTTCTGTAAATACTTTTCTCTTCTTTGGGGGAATAAAATCCTCTTTGTTGGAAAACTACCTTGTGTCTGTCAGTTCAGTCAGAACTTCAGCATCACACACACTTTCACTGACACACTGTTTCCATACATTGGCAATTACAGTAGATGCCCACTGAGTTTACTGTAATTGCACCCGCTGCACCCATCCACCTGTCAATCTCACGCTCCATCTGACCCTCACTGTGAACAAGACCCCCAGACACTTAAACTCCTCCGCTTGGGGCAGTAACCCCCCCCCCCCCCAAGCAGAGTACCATGGCCTCAGATGTGGAGGTGCTGACTCTCATCCCCACCACTTCACACTAGGCTGCAAACCGTCCCCGAGCCTGTTGGAGGACTTCACCTGTAGAGTCCAACAGAACAACATCAACCGTAAACAGCAGAGAGGATGAAAACCAGGACTTAAATACAAACTGGACTAATGAAAACCAGGACTAAGATACAAACTGGACTAATGAAAACCAGGACTAAGATACAAACTGGACTAATGAAAACCAGGACTAAGATACAAACTGGACTAATGAAAACCAGGACTGTAAAATTACAAAATCCACAGCAACGTGTTGTGTTTTTACGTTAACCACAGAATACGATATTTTATGGCTAAATTACTGGAAGTGTCACAATTTTGCACAGTTTATTAAAGTCCTTATTAAGTGATTAATTGAAAATTTAAAAATATATAAATCATTGGAGATTTTGATGCCACATGCATTACACTGCCCTAAAATATCAAGAAAATAAAAATAAAATGCAAAAAATGTCCTTAGTGAGGCACAAAGGGTTAAAAGGTCTGAACACAGACAAACACCAACAATTAACACCAATTAAACTACTAATTCACATTTATACTTTTCTTCTCTTGCTTTGTCTCCATTTCACACTTTTCTCTCCCAGAAGGCGTCCACCGCTGAATTAGCTTCCTTTCACTCACAAAAAAAAGAAGAGACAAATATTTCAATATTTGAGGGTCTAATTTGAGATAAGCCCAACCTCGTGGCAAGGCAATTAAAAGGCGTGAATGGAAACGAGCGGTTTATCTCAGCGAGGCATCGAGGCGGTTGAAAAGTGACAAAGCGGCAGAAGTAAAAAGGCGACATCATCGACGGAGGAGGAACAAAAGCTGTGGATCTGACATGCTGACATTAAGAAGAGCGTCTGTATGAATGTGGAGAGGAAGTTAATGTTTTATGGAGGGTCATTTAGCTCCTCGCTGCTCTCTGCTCAGAGATAACAGGTGTCAATGAAAACCCATTTATGACATCCAGAGCAAAACAAGTTATTAACCCGCCTGGCACAGAGCGCTCTCTCTCTCTCTGTGTCTCTCTATCTCTATCTGTGTCTCTCTCGCTCTCTCTCTGTCTCTCTCTCTCTCTCTCTCACTCTGTCTGCTCCTCTCTCTCTCTCTCTGTCTCTCTCTCTCTCTCTGTCTGTCTCTCTCTTTTCCTCTTTAGGAGGGGCAGAAACAGAGAGAGACCGAGGAGCTGAAACAGCAGTTTAACAAGCAGATTAGTCGATTGACATTTTCCCTTTTTTTTAAATGCTCGAGCTAAAGACTAGAAAGGAGGAGGAGGAAGAGGAGGAGGAGGAGGAGGAGGAGGAGGATCCAGCCAGAGGGAGATGATGAAGAGACCTTCACATGGCATTACAGAGTTCTCTGCCTGGTAGTTTGAGGGTTCTGCTGGTAGTTTACTACACTGTACTACAAGGTTTCCAAAGTGCTGCAGAAAAAGATAAAAGAGAATAAATAGATAACACAATAGAAGTTGAGTCCGAGTGGGCCATGTTCCATGCCTCCATTGTTAAGGTGGCTGACCGGAGCTGTGGCCGTAAAGTGGTCGGTGCCTGTTGTTGTGGCAATCCCCGAACCTGAGGGATGCCGTCAAGCTGAAGAAGGAGTCCTATAGGACCTTATTGGCCTGTGGGACTCCGGAGGCAGCAGGCAGGTACCGGCAAGCCAAGTGGAGTGCAGCTGCGGCGGTCGCTGAGGCAAAAACTCGGACATGGGAGGAGTTCAGTGAGGCCATGGAAAAAGACTTCCGGACGGCTTCGAAGAGATTCTGGACCACCATCTGGCGTCTTAGGAGGGGGAAGCAGTGCATCGTCAACACTGTGTACGGTGGGGACGGTGCACTGCTGACCTCGACTCGGGACGTTGTGGATCGGTGGAAGGAATACTTCGAAGACCTCCTCAATCCCACCGACACGCCTTCCGGTAAGGAAGCAGGGCCGGGGGACCCGGTTGTGGGGTCTCCTATCTCTGGGGTGGAGGTCACCGAGGTGGTCAAAAAGCTCCTTGGTGGCTAACCCTAACCCGGTGCCAGAGCTTGGTCCGCATTGGCGGTAATAAGTGGGACTTGTTTCCGGTGAGGGTTGGACTCCGCCAGGGCTGCCCTTTGTCACCGATTTCTAGTCACAGTCAGGGTGTGGAGGGGGTCCAGTTTGGTGACCTCAGGATTGGGTCACTGCTTTTTGCAGATGATGTGGTCCTGTTGGCTTCATCAGACCGTGACCTCCAACTCTCACTGGATCGGTTCACAGCCGAGTGTGAAGCGGCCGGGATGAGAATCAGCACCTCCAAATCTGAGTCCATGGTCCTCAACTGGAAAAGGGTGAAATGCACTCTCCAGGTCAGGGATGAGATCCTGCCCCAAGTGGAGGAGTTCAAGTACCTCGGGGTCTTGTTCACAGTGAGGGAAGGATGGAGCGGGAGACCGACAGGCGGATCGGTGCGGCGTCTGCAGTAATGCGGACTCTGCACAGATCCGTCGTGGTGAAGAGAGAGCTGAGCCGAAAGGCAAAGCTCTGGATTTACCAGTCGATCTTGGTTCCTACCCTCACCTCTGGTCATGAGCTTTGGGTCGTGACCCAAAGAACAAGATGGCGGGTACAAGCGGCCGAAATGAGCTTCCTCCGTAGGCTGGCTGGGCTCTCCCTTAGAGATAGAGTGAGAAGCTCAGTCATCCGGGATGAGAGGAGCCAGATGAGGAGGCTCGGGCATCTAGTCAGGATGCCTCCCGGACGCCCCCCTGGTGAGGTGTTCAGGGCCCGTCCCACCGGTAGGAGACCCGGGACACGCTGGAGAGACTATGTCTCTCGGCTGGCCTGGGAACGCCTCGGGATCCCCCGGGAAGAGCTGGACGAAGTGGCTGGGGAGAGGGAAGTCTGGGCTTCCTGCTTAGGCTGCTGCCCCCGAGACCCGACCAGGATAAGCGGAAAAAGACAGACGGGCTAATAAAAGATGATATTCAGGCATGTTGTCAGAACAACAGTGAACTCTGGAAACAAACAGACATAACAGGTCATAATAACTGATAAAATGTAAATGAAGGTTTTAGATCATGTTTTTATTATGAGGATGAACATAAATATCATCTTACAAAGTTCTCATCTTTAAAGTATAAAATGAATCCCTGTTGAGCTGCAGTGGAAAGATCTGACAGTCGAGCTTTTCTGAGCTCCTGCAGCTGAATCATTGATCAGATTACTGATCTCAGCAGATAGTCAATATTAATTCATATTAAAGCCACAAACACAAAGAGGAGAGGAGCAGCCAAACCTGCTTGTTTAACATGTCAGTGTTAATGAGTTACAGATGTGTGTGTGTGTGTGTGTGTGTGTGTGTGTGTGTGTGTGTGTTTGTGGATTAATGTGTCAGCAGCAGAAGGAGCCAGGAAGCTGCTGAATAAATCTGACTGATTATCTCCTCCGACTGAACGACTGTTCATCTGTCCATCATGACACACAGTCACTTATTCTATCTGAAAATATAACATTCATCCAACACATGTACTTTCTAGATTTTTAGAAAGAGAAGAAGAACACTGTTTCCATAAAACTGAAAAAGAATATATCATTCATTAGTTCTGTAATTGCTTCATTGTTGTGTTGAGTTTTGGAAACACTTCACATGAGATCTGTATTGAAGGAAAAATGTCTCCTGTTGTGTGTATGAAGATAATAATAAATGTAACGCTGTAAACCTGTTGATCTTATCATGTGTTGCTCTTTCAGTGTTAAATTAATGTTAAATAATGAATGACCTTTATGTGAATACAGATGTTTAGATGTTCTCTGCAGAAAACAAACATTTAAAACTTAATCAACAATAATATGGATGTTAAAGGAAAATGTGAGTCGGAAGCAGATGTAATAATAACGGATGATTGTGAGGAAACAAATAAACGGTAGGAGTTTGATTGGAAGGTGAAGTTACGTTATTTTAATGCTCCATCTATAACCTCAAAATATACGTCTGGTTTATGTTGCAGGAATTGTGGAACGATGGTGACTTCACTCAGATATTTTGGGATTTACCAAAGATTTTAGATTTCTGGGTGCAAACAGAAATAAAGAGTACATAGTCAGGATATTAGCTGAGGATCTGAGTCCTGCTCCTGATAGCAGGGAACATGATCACAACCCCCAACATAATGCAATGTAGAGACAGAAGATAGTAAAAATTACAGTAAGACTAAAACTGACACTAGAAAAATTTGAGAGAAGATGGAAACCAACAACAGGTGATATCAGAGCTCTAAACACCTTGGTTCTGTTTTAAAAGTGTATTTATTTTATTTACATGTTATTTTTGGTTGTTTATTATTTCGAAGCCCACATCAGTAGAGTTACTCGGTCTGCATACTTCCATCTACGTAACATCAATCGTCTCTGTCCCTCACTTTCACCAACCTGCACCGCTATCCTGGTACACACCCTGATCAGGGTTGGGGGGGGGGGTGGGGGGAGGTTTGGGTTAACCCCATCCTAACCCAAACCCTGATCACATCCCGTCTGGACTACTGTAACTCGGTCCTCTTTGGTCTTCCGCGGAAATCTCTCCACAAACTCCAACTGGTCCAGAACGCAGCCGCTCGTATCATAACCAGAACTCCCTCTATTGAACACATCACTCCTGGCCTGCAGCAGCCCCCCACCCTAACCCCACCCCCCCCACCCCCAGGAACTCCCTCTATTGAACCCATCACTCCTGCCCTGCAGCAACTTCACTGGCTCCCTATCAAATCCTGCATTGACTTTAAGATTCTACCCCCCCCCAACCCTAAACCCCCCCTGACCCTTCACTACCTGGCTCCATCATATCTCTCTGAACTTATTCACATCTACACACCTTCTCGAACTCTCCGATCCTCCTCTGCCAACCAGCTCTCTGCTCCATCTGCCAACTTCACCACCATGGGGTCAAGAGCCTTCAGCCAATCAGCTGACCCTAACCCGCCTCAGGAACTCTCTCCCACCAGACACACTTCAGACTTTGTCTCCACCTTTAAATCCCACCTGAAAACGCTCCTATTCAGAGTGGCCTACTCTGCCTGTAGTTTCTCACTAGCTCCTGTCTGTACTATTGTCTGTATGTGTGTGTGTAATATGGTTTAGATGTGAGTGGACTGTAAACTGAGGCAGGTGTGATTTTATCTACATCTTCATATTTTATCAGTGTGGAATGAATGAAAAGTCCCAAAAAAACCCAAAAAACGAAATCAACTCTGTAAAATGTGCAGCCTTAGTCAGTCTCAGATCGGCCTCGGCAGGTTTTGGTTTCTTCCAGCGACCGTCGTCCCATCAGAGCAGCGCCGCTTCATTCCTAACTCTCTTTGTGTTATGAACATTAATATTGACAGATTTTCCCACTGTGCAATATCAAGCTGCACATTCTCTGTAAAAGCCTTTAAATCATCCAACAAAACCTCAGCATCAGCCGACCCCGTTCCCTCCCAAAAAACTTGTTGTAGTTATTAACGTGAATATCGACAGATCCTCGCAGCATCCATCCTGCTCTGCTCGCCCGGCTCACATCATCTGTTCTGGGCTCGCAGGCGATACATCACCGTGGCGGGAGAGAGAAAAGCTCTTTAAGTTGCATAAACACAATGTCGCCCAGGCGGCCGCCGGCTGCTGGTGATGGATGGAGACCGCACAGGGAAGAGAGAGAGAGAGAGAGAGAGAGAGAGAGAGAGAGAGAGAGAGACAGACAGACAGAGAGAGAGAGACAGAGAGAGACAGAGAGAGAGAGAGACAGAGAGAGAGAGACAGAGAGAGAGAGCGAGAGACAGACAGAGAGAGAGAGACAGAGAGAGAGAGAGAGAGAGACAGACAGAGAGAGAGAGCGAGAGACAGACAGACAGGGAGAGAGAGAGAGAGACAGACAGGGAGAGAGAGAGAGAGAGAGACAGAGAGAGACAGAGAGAGAGAGAGACAGACAGGGAGAGAGAGGGAGAGAGAGAGAGAGAGACAGAGAGAGACAGAGAGAGAGAGAGACAGACAGGGAGAGAGAGAGAGCGAGAGACAGAGAGAGAGACAGACAGAGAGAGCGAGAGACAGACAGACAGAAAGACAGAGAGAGAGACAGAGAGAGAGACACATAGAGAGAGAGAGAGAGAGAGAGACAGAGAGAGAGACAGAGAGAGAGAGACAGAGAGAGAGAGAGAGAGAGAGCATCTTCACAGAGCTGAAGGCAGAGCAGCATTCACCGTCATTACTTTACACTTTTAACTGGAGGCTGAACCGCTGCTGCTGAGGCATAACCAGTAAAAATGTTACAGTCATGTTAAAATTCAGTTAATATTAAAATGCAGTAACCATTAAAAGTATTATAATTCATACTGATATAATTCTCTTTACAGCAAAATAATTGAACGTTGCTTAAAAACAGAAAATAGTCAATAAAACACCATCCTTCCTTCCTTCCTTCCATCCTTCCTTCCTTCCTACCTAACACCAGATCAACTAGTTTGGCAAGATCTTCCTTCCTTCCTTCCTTCCTTCCTTCCTTCCTTCCTTCCTTCCTACCTAACACCATATCAACTAGTTTGGCATGATCTTACATCCTTCCTTCCCTTCCTTCCTTCCTTCCTTCCTACCTAACACCATATCAACTAGTTTGGCATGATCTTACATCCTTCCTTCCTTCCTTCCTTCCTTCCTTCCTTCCTCCCTTCCTAACACCATATCAACTAGTTTGGCATGATCTTACATCCTTCCTTCCTTCCTTCCTTCCTTCCTTCCTCCCTCCCTTCCTTCCTTCCTTCCTTCCTTCCTTCCTTCCTTCCTTCCTACCTAACACCATATCAACTAGTTTGGCATGATCTTACATCCTTCCTTCCTTCCTTCCTTCCTTCCTACCTAACACCATATCAACTAGTTTGGCATGATCTTACATCCTTCCTTCCTTCCTTCCTTCCTTCCTCCCTCCCTTCCTTCCTTCCTTCCTTCCTTCCTTCCTTCCTACCTAACACCATATCAACTAGTTTGGCATGATCTTACATCCTTCCTTCCTTCCTTCCTTCCTACCTAACACCATATCAACTAGTTAGGCATGACCTTACATTATAACTTTTATATTAAATAAAGCTAATGGAATACTATTGTTCTAAATATTACATTTCATCTGGTTACCATGGAGACCAGGAAACATTTACATGTTTTAAATGAAGTCATTATTAGTATAAGTCCACTTAAACACACTGTAGCTGATCACATATTTAATATCTATCATTCTTTTGTGGTTACACCATTTGACATGTTCAGCAGCATTCAGTCTGACTTTTGGTATAAAATGGTTTAAATGTCATTTAAATGATATAAAACCAACAAAAGTACTAAATGTAAATCTTGTATTAATATATTAATGATGTTGAGGTGTAACCTCCATGATGTCTTGCTGCGGAGGTCTGAATTTATCTGCTGCCGTTTTAACCTGATGCTGCTTTTAAATCTAGTTTTTAAGATCTGTTTAAGGTCTTTTTCTGTATTCATCCATTTATAAAACAATTATTAAAACAATAAAACCCTTAATGACACAATGATCCAGTTTTCTCTTATTGATGTTTTTTTAATATATTGATTATATTGAACTGGGCGTAACCTCCATGATGTCTTGCTGCGGAGTTCAGTCTGAATTTATCTAGAAAACCAACAAAAATACTAAATGTACATTTTAACAAACCTGATGCTGCTTTTAAAACTAGTTTTATTTATGACTGAGTGTTTTATCTCCTTCTAAAGAGGAAATATTCTACATGCATTGATTCTCTGAGCTGCATGTCATCAGGTTTCCTCTCAGCGCCCCCTACAGGTGCAGATTCAATCTCCTCGTCTTTAGCTGACAGTGTTTTCAGAGTCAAGCAGCCGTTCAGCGCACACACACACACACACACACGCACACAAGCACACACACACACACACACACACACTCACTCATGTAAACATTCACAGGTCAGTGAGTGTGTCGCCCTCTCTTTCTTCTTCAATTTCCAGCAGACTGCAGCATCTAAAGGGACCTGCAGTTACCATGACAACGCGAGTCAGGGTGCCGTGTGTGCTTTATAACCTAACACATTCAGGCATATATACACAGTGTATATGGAGAGAGACACGCGAGAGCAGCGGCTCGTGAAGGATGCCGTTAACGGGAGCACAGCGACCTCACGGAGCACAGACTGAAACACACTCTGATCCTTTTCACCTTTTATTAAACCTTAAACCTTAAACACCTCCAATCCTCTGCACAAATACCAGGCTGAGGGTGATAGATGGGATCTCATCAGAGGTTTGATTTATTTGTCAGAAAGTTGTCAGAATCAATAAGAAGAAATGTGAGCTTTTGATTGGTTCGATATGTGTGAGCTCAGATCCTGAGAGAGCAGATTTATCTCCTCACATCAGACGGACGGGTTTACAGGAGCAAACCTGATGAGGTGGAACCAGAGATATTGTCCTTTATTCTGTGTTCCCGGCTCCACACACCAGGGACGGACCCTTCACGGTGCTCTGTGGAGACAGTAGGAGAACATCAGAGTCCACCGGTTTGAGACCAGATATGACTTTCATGTTATAACGTGATCAGATGTTCAGCTCTGATGCTTCTTTCTTTTTCTGTAGTTTAGGAGCAGAAACGGCAGGTTAACGTTACTGCTGCAGGTTAAGGTTAAAGGTTAACGTTAAGGGTTAGGGGTTACTGCTGCAGGTTAACGTTAAGGGTTAATGTTACTGCTGCAGGTTAACGTTAAGGGTTAGGGGTTACTGCTGCAGGTTAGGGTTAAGGGTTAGGGGTTACTGCTGCAGGTTAGGGTTAAGGGTTAGGGGTTACTGCTGCAGGTTAGGGTTAAGGGTTAGGGGTTACTGCTGCAGGTTAACGTTAAGGGTTAGGGGTTACTGCTGCAGGTTAGGGTTAAGGGTTAGGGGTTACTGCTGCAGGTTAGGGTTAAGGGTTAGGGGTTACTGCTGCAGGTTAGGGTTAAGGGTTAGGGGTTACTGCTGCAGGTTAACGTTAAGGGTTAGGGGTTACTGCTGCAGGTTAGGGGTTATTGCTGCAGGTTAGGGTTAAGGGTTAGGGGTTACTGCTGCAGGTCGGAGCTTCTCACAGGATTTTGAGGTATCGCATTAATCCAGAAAAGTTAATGAAATACTCTTCCTTTGTTCTTGCATGACAATAATAATAAAGACAAGAAATGAATAAATAACTATTATTAAGCTTGATTTTACTTTGAAAGACCAGTGAGGAGAAATCCTCATTTATAACGGGGGGTCAAGAAACATTAACAGCAACACACAAAACAATATTAGGAAAAGAAAAGAAATAAAAGATTATTAGGAAAAATAAAACAATGAATAAATACAGTTAAGATACGATGAAGTTAAAGACATTTACAATCAAAACAAGCTCTGAGATCAGGCTTTTTAACAGCTGTATTTATCTCATTTTAAGGCCTTTTGCAGATTGTTTAAAGTGTAAGCTGCTTTACTATAAGAGGAAGACATTGATCCTGTTCCAGTTCTGACTGATGAAGCACCAACCTGATCTGTGATGGAGCATCATGTGACTTCAGGGTTACCAGATGAGCTACAGGAGGCAGTAACCGTAACAACGCTTTATATATACATGAATAGAAAGTGAAGCTGTGGTTCAGATGTAATGTGGCTGTCGGACTCGCTCGGTCTTTATGAGCTGAGTGTTTATAGAAGTGAGGAACGCTGACTCGAGGCTCTTTGAGGCTTCACGCTGCCGGCTGCTAACTGGCTTAAAGTCTCAAACGAGCTTCGGGGGGGAATTACAGGACAAGTTACTAACTGCTCAGTAAATACTTTAAATCCAGACAGTGTCCATGCAGCATATTAACACAGACGAACTGAAGCGTCTGCATCCTGCAGCTCCTCCGTCACCACCCGTCCTTGAACGGCACCGAACTGAACCCAAGATAAGAACTGCTCTGAATACAGAAGCAGAGCTGAACCATCAGAAGTTAAGTTTAACGCAGCTCCACAGGAAGGTTTCTGGCTTCAACGCAGCTCCACATGAAGGTTTCTGGGTAAAAACAAGACTCCACATCAGCTCTAAGGTTATTTCACAGCTTTTCCTTCTCGCTTCTCAAATTCATGAAGGTGAATTTTGTGCAGATTGTGTTGTATTGTGTTACAGTGTCGGAGGCGCTAACATCCGGCTCGGACCACAACGAAGAATTTAACGACTGCAACGATTCATTGATCGGTCAACAGAAACTGGCAATCAATGATTCTTCAAGTCATTTTTTTTTAAAGCTGAGCTTGTTGTGTCTTTATCAGTCTCATATCAGACCAGATCATTCACTCTATTTTATTTTATTTATATCCTCAACACAAAAACACAAAAAGTGTCCTCGATAACTTAACGAAACTATTGGTGAAGGTTTCGGACATCGGCTTTAATTCTTCCACCTTCAACTGTAAGAAATCCTTTTTTCTGAGGGGGGGGGGGGGGCAGTTTTGGATGATAGCAGAAGCGGCTAAATTAGCCCATGATCCTCACCGATCGTTATTAATATGGTGAAAATAGATACAATTTTGGGACCATTTGACAAACTGCTGTGAGACTGGGTTGATGCTCCGCTTTGTAAACTAAACTCAATATCTCTCAATATCTTCAACTTTTCGACTGTTGGACGCTTTGGGGATATTTTTCACACATAATGATCCATCAAGAAAATAATTTGTTAATAAATAATGAAAATTATTGTTATTTGCAGCCCTAATTGTCTTTATTTTAAAAGGCCAGTGTGTAGGATTTAGTGCCATCTAGTGGTGAGGTTGTAGATTGCAACTAACTGAATAATCCTCATCCTCCGTTTCAAAGACTAAGAATGCAAATCCAGCTAAATGCATCTTAAAAGCTCATTAACAATAAATGTTGTTTGTGTAACCATAGAAACAAACAGTCCCACAAACACACACAGCCCCCCCCCCCCCCCCCCACCCCCCAAACACACTCATTTATTTGGCTTTTTATTTTCTTATTTTGTGTTTATATTTTGCAGCTTTTAGTGTCAAACTCATGTCAGCTCCTTTTCTCTTCTCTCAGAGTCTCTTCTTAATGTTTTTGGTGTTTTTCAGGAAGTGAAAAACTGAAATAAGAACATAAAAGATAAAGTGATCCAGCGCTGTGAGGATCAGAGCCTCTTCATGGTCATCGTGTGCGTCAGTGTGTGCGTTTCTGTGTTTCCTCTCGGGATCACCGCGTGTGTCTCTCTACCAGCGGCTTTTACTTTGTCCTCATTTCTCCTTTTCATCCGCTCTGCTTCACTCTGAGGCTCCAAAAAATGAAATGAGGGAACTTTAAAAAAACATCCAGGATCCTCGCTCAATGTTCCTGCCAACCTTCGCTCTGATATTTAACGCTGATGAGGGCAAATATGAAAAAAAGAGAGAGAAAACTTCCACATTTCTTGAAGGGGGAAAAGTTTTGAGGTAGAAGTGATTTCATAGAGTCAGAGCAGAATTACTCGAGCAGGAAAAGGGCACCGTCTGGTTTCCCAGCCGACCTCCTCAAAGTGAAAAATCACTTCACATTTACATAAACGAAACCTTTTCCTGGTGGAAGAACCGAGCAGGACTGAAAACTTCTATTAAAACGGCTTCATTTTAACTCCTGTAAGTTAAATATATGATCAATGAGCTTTAGAGACTCTGTCATCAGACACGTGTAGTTCACAGATCAACCAGCAGGGGGCTTTTAGTTCAACGCTGTCAGTGAGACACAATTTAGAGGCCTGGATGTGTTTGTCTTTCTTTGCAGTATTTTTGTTTTTCTTTGCAGTATTTTTTATTTCTTTGCAGTATTTTTGTCTTTCTTTGTAGTATTTTGTCTTTCTTTGCAGTATTTTTGTCTTTCTTCGTAGTATTTTTGTCTTTCTTTGCAGTATTTGTCATTTTTTGCAGTATTTTTGTTTTTCTTTGCAGTATTTTGTCTTTCTTTGCAGTATTTTTGTCTTTCTTTGCAGTATTTTTGTCTTTCTTTGCAGTATTTTATCTTTCTTTGCAGTATTTTTGTTTTTCTTTGCAGTATTTTATCTTTCTTTGCAGTATTTTTGTTTTTCTTTGCAGTATTTTTGTCTTTCTTTGCAGTATTTGTCTCTCTGTCTCTACGGTTATTCTTTTTTGTAGGATTTCTTTCGTATTAGACCTAACCCTAACCCATTAACATCATTAGACACTACATTAGTAATGTGATTACTTTAAAGGTGTGCCTTTATTTGTTATACTTTGGGTATACAGTGTTATTTTTACCCCCATCAGCTCGGTGGCGCCCCCTGTGGATGCTGTTGGCATCGTCCTGCCTGTTAAACACCACTTCCTGTCATTTCCTGATGGTTAGCTTGACATCCAGACCCAGGAGTTCAGTTATTCACCCCTCCTCCCCCGTGAGGTAAACCCGCTGACTGAATGACACTTTATCTGCTCTACACGTGTGATCATGTTGGTTTCTGTTTGTCTGCAAGCTTAAAAAAAAGAAGAAAAGTTTAGTTTGACAGACACGAGCCCCTCGAGGAGCAGCAGCTCTGTTTCAGTCGGTGTTTAAGTGAGAACTCAGATGTTCCAGCGTCAGTCTGCTGGGAACAACATCCACCCTGAGCCTGTCAATCCAGCCTCACAGAGCTCAGCAGAGACTCTGCAAGAGGTGAAACACAAACCAGAGCGCTGCTGGATTCTGACTCACCGCTGACTCAACCAGAGACAGATTTATAATAATCATACTAATAATAACTATATTTATATAGCACCTTTAAATAACATGTACCAAGTGCTTCACATTGAAAAGGAGCATACTGTGAGTAAAAAATGTAAATTATAACCTCACACTGAATGCTGCAGTCTGACTGTCACTGTTCACTGGAAAGAGTTTTTTTGGTGTGTGTGTGTGTGTGTATATGTATGTATGTGTGTTAGAAATGAAGTTCCTCTCATGTAACTCATCCTGTCACAGTGAACTGAGACTGCAGACGTTAACTTAGACTTCGTCCTCATTAAGAAGCAAACAGGTGATTGTCCGTTTAACTCAGAACAACAGAACAACACTAGTATGAATCCATCTGCCATTGTTCTTGTTGTGTTTCTTTGTCTTCCTCCAATGAGACGCTGTGCTGCTGCCCCCTTCTGTCCACTCAGTGATATGACAGCGTTTCTATAAAGCTCTGAACACACGACATCGAACCAGACGATACTAAATATAAACTAAAACACGAAGATAGAAACTATGAAACGCATCGAATACAAAACATTTGACAGAGACGAGATCCAATCAGAAGGTAGAGACGAGTTAGGAAGAGGCGGGACGATTGGGAAGAGATCCAATCAGAGCGAATCGGTGAACCACACATGTGATCTAACTTCAGGAAGCCGTGCACTGTGTTGGACATGTGTTGTCATGGAAACGCCAGAGAGAAACATGGACTTACTTCACATCTGATGTCAAAGAAAACAAGACGATCACCAGTAAATAAAGATGTTTGTGTTTGAAATAAAGAGTGAGATCTGTGTCTACTACCTTTCTATGACAGATAAATACAGGATTCAATTATCTAGTAGTAATAATGACTTCACAGATTTAAGACAAACAAAGCATTACCTGTTACACTTCGACTAAATCTACTGTAGATAACATTATATTTAGTCAACTAAAACTAAAACTGAATCAAACTGAATAAACACTGCACCAAGCCGCATTTTCACATTAACAGTCTGCAGGAGAGAAACTCAGTTTGAGTCTAAAGAATAAAAAGTTGTTTACTGAGCAAACGGTCTAATAGCTGATTCTGTTTTGACGTGTTGGGAAAGAAACAGAATAAAGAACAAAATGTTTTCTGCTTTTAAACTTTGTGGAAGAGACTTTTGATCTGCAGCGTTTTTCATCCTGTTGCTGCTGTCGGCTCCACAAAGACCAGCGACCCCACCAGCTCCTAACCCTTACCCAACCAGCTCCTAACCCCTACCCAACCAGCTCCTAACCCTTACCCAACCAGCCCCTAACCCCTACCCCACCAGCTCCTAACCCTTACCCAACCAGCTCCTGACCCCTACCCAACCAGCCCCTAACCCTTACCCAACCAGCCCCTAACCCTTACCCAACCAGCTCCTAACCCTTACCCAACCAGCTAAGAAACCCTTACCCAACCAGTTCCAAACCCTTACCCAACCAGCTCCAGACCCTTACCCAACCAGCTCCTAACCCCTACCCAACCAGCTCCAAACCCTTACCCAACCAGCTCCTGACCCTTACCCAACCAGCCCCTAACCCCTACCCCACCAGCTCCTAACCCTTACCCTGGTCACACATCCTGCTGCTGCTGTCGGCTCCACAAAGACCAGCGACCCAACCAGCTCCTGACCCTTACCCAACCAGCTCCTTACCCTTACCCAACCAGCTCCCAACCAGCTCCTTACCCTTACCCAACCAGCTCCTAACCCTTAACCCAACCAGCTCCAAACCAGCTCCTAACCCTTACCCTGGTCAAACATCCCCATTATTTCAGATAAAATATAAAAAGTTAAAGTTAAACATGCAGACTGGCTTCCTGCTCTCCTCTCTCTCAGAGATAAACCACAGCTGCACATTTTAAACCTGTTTTTTTCTAACGTTAAATGTCAGACTGTCTCCTATAAATAAATAAACCAGCTTTACATTTACTTTCCCTCCTCATGTTTTAAATGACACGCAGCCTTCAGCCTCTCTGCAGAGGAAAGGTTGCTCCCCAACATTATTATTATTATTAGTGTTTTATGTATTAAATGTTGCACAGATAGTGTAAACTAGGTCTGAGTATTTAGAGCAGTGGTCTCCATCCTGCTCCTGTAGATCTGCTGTCCTGCAGGTTTCAGGTTTCTCTCTTTCGTCCGTATTTCTACTTCCTTCCTTCATTACTCCCTTCTGTCCTTGCTGCCTTTCTTCCTTCCATCTTTCCTTCCTCTTCTTTTCCTTCCTCTCTTCTTTTCCTTCCTTCCTTCTTCCCATCCTCTGTTCCTTCCATCTTTCTTTCCTGTCTTCTTTTTTCTCCTTCCTTCTTTCCTTCTTGTCTTCTCCTCCTTTCTCCCTTTTTCCCTTCCTTCCATCTGTCCTTGCTCCCTTTCTTTCTTCCTTCCTTCCTGCTCGTTTCCATAAAGCTTACGGATACGGACCAAACGGAGCAGTACCACCGGAAACCATGGGGCGGCAGTGTTGCTGTCACTACTCCATACAAGGGTGTCAAACATGTGGCCCGTGGGCCAAAACCTGCCCGCCAAGGGGTCCAATGCGGTCCTTCCATCTGTCCTTGCTCAATTTCTTCCTTCCTTCTTTCTTTCCTGTCTTCTTTTTCCCCCCCTTCCTTCCTTCCTTCCTCTCCTCTTTTCCTTCTTTCTTGTCTTCTCTTCCTTTCTCCCTTTTTCCCTTCCTTCCATCTGTCCTTGCTCCCTTTCTTTCTTAAAAAAAACAAAACAATGGAGGAACTTTTTGAGGAAAGGTTGAGCGAGTTGGTTAGAAACTTTAAACATATCGTTTTTGTCTTTTATGCAAGAGGAACATTATTAATATCTCCTCCACAGTCGCCGTGTTTGTCTCATAAACGTTTGACTCCGTGCTGCCCCCTGGTGGATGTATTGACTCCTTAACACACCTGAGTCTGATCATTAAGCTCGTCAGTGGGCTTCATAATGAGTTAATAATTAATGATCTTTCTTTCCCTGTAGTGTGATTATTTGCTAAATCACATCACACGTCATCCAAATAATCTGGAGCATCAAAATTCTCCTCTGAATTATCGTAATTTCGTCCCGTCTGTTGATGAGTAAAGGCTTTAACTCACTTACAAACAGCTTAGACGCTAATGAAGTGATGGATGAATGAACATCAGAGGAAGAACAGACTCCGATTAGTCCGCTAACTCATGTTTCTGCTAATAAAAGATGACGAAACATTAAAGTGACAATTCCTTTTCTCTTCCTGACATTTGGACTTGGATGTTTATTAGAGAGGAAAGAGCTTTAAGCCGGCTGACGGATGAAGTGACAGCTGATGAAAAGGAGTTTACAGAAGCTTTGAATGTGCCGGTGTTGTATTGTTTCCTGAGCAGAGCTGATGGATGCATCATGGACGCCGCTGCTGCTGCTGCTGCTGCTGCTGAGCTTTATCTTGAATATGCTGCTCTGAGCTGATAAATGTTGTGTTTGTGTGAGACGAAGGAGAATAAAACATGACACAAGCCATTAAGCTCTCTGAAGGTTCCCCGCAGTCCGAGGTCAGGTGCATTAGCCTCCTTCAGCTCGGCGGCGGCGGCGGTGGACGCTTGGCCTTCTCTCAGCAAGAGGAATAACGGCATGTTTGGGAATCAGTCAGAGAGTCAGAGATTGACCCCTTCTGTTTTGGCTGTTCCTATTTTCCTTCCTTCCTTCCTTCTTTCCTCCATCCCTCCTACCTTCCTTCCTCCCTGCTTTCCATTCCTTCTCTCAGCAGAAGGAATAACGGCATGTTTGGGAATCAGTCAGAGAGTCAGAGAGAAACACTCTTAGTCTTCCTTCCTTCCTTCCTCCCTCCTTTCATTCCTTCCTCCCTCCCTTCCTCCCTTCCTTCTTTAATAATGGTTTGGAAATCAGTCAGAGAGTCAGAGAGAAACACTCGGCTGCTGATGGAGGAGATTTAACTGAGTGTTGTTCCACAGCTGAGAGATGAATGTATGCTTCCTCCCTCCCTCCTTTCCTTCCTCCCTCCCTCCCTCCATTCCTTCCTTCTTCCTTCCTCCCTTTCTTCCCTCCTTTCCTTCCTCCTTCCCTCCTTCCTTCCTCCCTTCCTTCTTTCTTCCCTCCCTCCTACCTTCCTTCCTTCTTTATTTCCTCCATCCTTCCTTCCTTCTTTCCTTTACTCCCTCCCTTCATTCCTTTCCTTCCTCCCTCCCTCCCTCCATTCCTTCCTTCCCTTCCTTCTTCCATCTTTCCTCCCTCCCTCCTACCTTCCTTCCTTCCTTATTTCCTCCCTTCTTTCTTCCTTCCTCCCTTCATTCCTTCCATCTGTCCTTCCTTCCTTCCTTATTTCCTCCCTCCCTTCCTTCGTCTGTCCTTTCTCCTTCTTACTCCCTTCCTTCCGTCCTTCTGTCCTCCCTCTCTCCTACCTTCCTTCCTCCCTTCCACTCGGCTGCTGATGGAGGAGATTTAACTGAGTGTTGTTCTGCAGCTGAGAGATGAATGTGAGAGATGTGTGTTATTAGATTATTAGTTTGTCTTTAAGGATCCAGGAGGGAGCTACATGCTGCTGTTAGCTTCTCAATCATCCTGCAGCTCAGTTTAACATTAAAATATAGAAACATGAAGAGCTGGGTATCATTTATAAAAACCATGAGACCAGCTGAGACTTCATTAACTACTGTAATGGGAATTCTTATTATTCATCTTCTCTGATACAAATGAGTAACTGTGTCATATGATTAGGTGTGTGTGTGTGTGTCATAATCTGCTGACCATGACACCACTTATGTTACATGAAATGCTGATTGAGTGAACATCATGTATTGTAGGAGCCATATATTGATTTGTTTATTAGTTATTCTGTGTTTAATTAGTTTTGTCTTGTTGCCATGGTGATATGCAGTGTTTGGGGTCACGTGGGCACTGTAGCCACAGCTGGTAGGTTATATCAGTACCTGCTTCACCTGCACTGGGGAGGGAGGCGAGTCTAGGTAGCCGTAAGTTTTGTTGACCGCATTTCATTATCGCTGTTTTGTTTGCTTTGATACACATATAACATCCTATGGGCGCGTGTAAAGCCGCTGTAGTATTCATTTCATTCATTAAAATCTCCGAAACTTCCTTTTGGACTCAGTGTGCTTCTCTGGAACAGCAGCAGCGTGTCATACAAATACAAAACCTATTCTGCCTCACCAGAGACTTTTTAAAAAGGTACTGGAAAGCCGCTACATGTATGTTTTAATCTACTGACTAACATTATCCTGATTGTACACACATTATGATGTGACTATTGTGCTTACATTGTTCTGATGGTAGAACCAGGTCATCCTTTCTATGATAATGTATTGTATATAATCTGACTGTTTCCTCTGCTCTGAGCTCGCTGTGCCATCTCACGCTGGAGACAGCAAGGAGTCCGTCTGCAGACGACTGAATAAACTACAGAAAGACAACGTACCGACTTTGTGCTTCTTGATAATAAATACTGCCAGAACAATACCCATCATATGAACAGAAGCTAAACTCCTCCACATCTAAATGATTTGATTTTTACACACATGCATTTTGAAAGTCGTCAAATTATTAATATTTGTGTGTCAGAGTATAAATCACACTCTTATAAATCCATGTGTGGGTCCAGAAAGAGTCGATGCAGGTATCGACTCTACTTGGTATCGACTGATGAAGACGTCTCTGCTCGGTTTCGATTTGTTTCAGTCGACATCTTAACAGGGATTGATTTCTGATACTCAGCCCTACAAACATGTTAATAACTATGAAAATAAATAAAAAGTCACAATCTGTCTACAAATGTGGCATCAAACACATTTTATTTTATGTTTCTCCTTTAGTATAATAATTATTCCCTTTTGGCTCTCAGAGTCCTCCAACTCCTCCTGAGTCCTGCCAGAGAATCTGAAATCACTTCTTAAGACATTTATCTGCTTATAATCTGCTTTTTGGTAACTCTAGCACAATTATTTTATTCCCAACATGTTTTATTGTTGTATTTTCTCTTTTTTATCTTTTATCTTTAGTCTTGGGATTTTATTTATTTATTTATTTAAATTTTTTTGCCTCAGTCCTGAATTGTTTTAATCCTGGTTCAACCTTAGAAAGCCCTCTGCTTTGATAAGTCCTGTAGACATAAAGGTTATTATATTTATTAATTAGTAGGAGTAGTAGTATTATCATGATTACCTTTTGGTAATTCTAGCACACTTTTTTTCTTTTTAAAGTTTATTTTTTGGGGCTTTTTTTGCCTTTAGTGTTCAGGTTAGTAGATAGACAGGAAACAGGAGGCAGAGAGAGAGGGGGGGGGAATGACATGCAGGATAAGACCGCTCGGTGCGGGGTTCGAACCGCGGTCGCCTGCAGAGGACTGTAGCCTCTACACACGGGGGGGGGGGGGGGGGGGGGTGCTCGACCCTCTAGCACACTTTTTTGTCTTATTGTCTTTTCTCTTTTTTATCTCTCTTATCTCTCTTTTTTAGTCTTGGCATTTTATTTTATTATTTTATTTGCCTCAGTCCTGAAATGTTTCAATCCTCTGTTTGATAAGTTCTGTAGAAATAAAGGTCATTATTATTATTACTATTATTTTAAAAGCTTTGAGGCAGAGCTCCACAACATGCAGCACAGTGTTGCTTTTTATCAGATAAGTCAGTAATTATATAAAAAGGTCAGTGATGTTTTACTGTCTCCATGAGGTTTAGTTTAAATTTAAAGGGTTAAAATGTGAAAATAAACGTCTGAATAACTTCACACATTGTTCTTTTGTGGACCCAGCATCAAATTTCTGCTTTTAATCCGTTTAGTTTCAGACTCTCAGGAACAGACGGGCGGACTGATCGTGTCTCTCGTGTCTCAATGACTCAAATTTGATCAAATCTAAAAGACATTTTCTGCAAAACACTAAATCATAATCAGACCTATGATCCATGTTTCCTCTCTTCTTCCCTCCGCTGTCTCTCTCTGTGTCACTCTCTCGCTCATCTCGTATCGTCTCGGCGTCTGCAGATAAATGAAATCAGCCGCTGAGCTTCGGTTTAAAAGGACCGATGACTTATCTGTGTTTTAGAGAAACAAAGCCCAGGAGACTCTCCCGCTGCTCCTCTCCGTTAATAAAAGTGTGAATATCAGCTCAGCAGGTTATTTTGGGCAGCAGATGGCCTGAGCTACACGTTAGCTCCCAGCTTTGAGATAGGAAGGACTTTTCTTGGCTGCATTAAAAGGAGATTTACACAACAAGAGAATAACATTAGAAAGCCGGCTGTGAGGCTGTGAGGCTGCTAGCTTTTATTAACAGAGCTGTCAGGCAGGAAAATGAAATATTTTATCAGCAGCTGAGGCGGCGGCGTTTAGTCAGAGGGAGTTTGTATTAAACCTTCACCTCCAGTGTTTCAGTCAGGTGAGCTCAGCCTCCAGACTTTATTACTTTTATATATTATGGACTTTTAGCCTCTAATGTTCATGTATGTTAGGGTCTGTGAAAGGTGACAGTTTAAATCATCTGGAGCTTGGAGCTGCTGCAGACAGGGATCTATCAGCTGTTATTTAAACCCTGCTGGATATTAAACATGGTCAGAGTTAAAAGCTGCCTGCAAGTCAAAAGTCAAACTGCTCTGAACTCTTTACTGATGTGTTTTTCAGATACGTTTCTCTCACAGAGGATGAAGAAGAGATGAAAACTTTGCTGCTTACTACTTGAACATTAGATACTACCTACAGTACATGTAGACTGTTCATCTCTCTGCAGCCATGGCTCCTCAAAGCACCGGACGTCTGACAGCAGGACCACAAACCAGAGTCAGTGAGGCAGGAGTGTGATGGATGGAAACTAATGACTGCCAATCAGACACAAACAGCTATTACCTGTTAGGGCTGAGCATCAGTACTGACATCAATCAATACCAAGTAGTATGCAAACACCTCCCGTCAAACGTCCTCTGAAATGAGGCAAACGCTGAAGTAACTTAGAGCTGCATTCTATCAAAAGGCCACCAGGGGGCGACCGTCTCTATACAAGTCAATGGAGAATTCACCAACTTCTCACTTGATTTCTAACCTCAGTAAACGTTTTCAAAATGTGTTTATGGTCTCAATCGCTAGTTTAAAGCCTTCTTCAATGCAGTATGATGTTCATTTGGGACATTTTGGCCTCCTTGATTTTATATGTGACGATAAAGCAGGGTATGCATTAGGGCGTGGCTACGTCCTGATTGACAGGTTGATTGACCGATGTCCTCGAGATCCAGCCCTCGTAACCATAGCAACCTCCCCGCTCCGCCCATGGCTCCGCCTCATGCCCATATAAGTAGAATCCGTGTTTTTATTTTTCCCAGCATGCACCTGAGATTTTCAAGATGGCGCTGCCTAGATTAGAAACTATTGGCTTCCGAGCAGCAGTCCACAAACCAATGGGTGACGTCACGATGTTACGTCTGTTTCTTTTATACAGTCTATGTTCACAGCCAGTCAACACAAGCGTTCTTGGATTTAACACGTCTGTGGTGAATTTGAGTTAGCACGTTCAGCAGTTCAGCAGCCAAGATGCCTCCAAAACGCTCTACAGTGTGTCTACTCTACACGTATCATCATGTTTTAAATACACCAGCCTTATAGCCTGTTCAACACACTATGGTTAAATATTCAGCGGTGCAGCCGAGCAGGAACTGATGTTAGAAACTCTCTCAGGCTATAATAGTGAAGCCTCATTTGTATGTCACCTACTGCTGGCAATCAAGTGTATAGAAAATTGACCATCAATCCATATACATGTTTTTTTAAAGCATTACCACTCTATCCAGGAGTAAGCACAAGTCTCCAAACCCCCATTTAGAGTATCAGCTGGCTGAATGGCTGCATTAGCATAGAAATAAAGGAGGCCAAGAAAGCTTGTGCAGCCTTTTAATCACAGAACGTAGGCAGCAGCGAGCGTTTAACATCTGAGTCTAAGTCACTTTCCAGCCATCAGGCACAATGTGGTACAAATGTGTAGGAGAGGTTAATTTACATGAAACATGGTTCTCTCTCTGGATGTTTGTATCAGCGTACGCGTCGGTCGCCTCCAATTATTCCCTTTGCATGTTGATGCTGGAAAACCAGTAAGGAAAGCTGGAAACCTTCTTCTTATATAACCGTCACATTAAGGTGTGTGTGTGTGTGTGTGTGTGTGTGTGTGTGTGTGTGTGTGTTAAAATAAGTGTACTCCTAATGCTGTGTCACTAATCTGCATGATCCACTGCGGTTTTTGCAAATTATATGCAAATGACATAGATAAAATGTCCCAAAGTATAATGCTAATATGTAAAATATACATAAAGGCCGAGAGCACACAGTAAACAGAGTCATACACATGAACACAGTTATTCATGAGGCAGCAAACTAAAACTAGTTTTAACCAATAATTAGATTTTGGTCGGATTATCACTTTAACTGTGATTGCCAAACAATGCACATGACTAATAACCTGCATGTGTGTTACATCTTCAGAGACTAATATAGAATATAACAGAATAAATTAAGGCAGCGGCCACGAGGATGCACAGGAGTATTGTTTGTTAGAGTTTTTATGGTGAAGGGAAAGAAACTGTTAGTGAGTGGAGGAGGTGAGGAGCTTTCATTGACCTGCAGCGCTGCAGAGGAATCAGCTGGAACACATGGAGGAGGCTTTGAGGATAGACCTGGACCTTCTGAGACACTAGGAGCTGGAGGAGGGCAGAGCTGCTATGTTTATGAGGCTCTGCAGAGTCTGATGCACTGATGCAGAAGGTGAGTCCGCTCTCCATCGAGGAGCGATAGAAGCTCACCAGCAGCTTCTGTTAGAGATGATTTCTCCTGAGGATTCACTGCTGATCCTTCTCCATCTCTGCTTTGGTCTTCATGGACCAGGTCAGTTCCTCTGAGATGTGATGGATGAGTCTCACCACACGGTCCCCACTCATGTGCAGAGGAGCGTGGTCCACTCTGTTTCTCCAGAAGTCTACGATGACCTCTTTGGTTTTTGTGGTGTTTAGCAGCACAATATTAACCGAGCACCACGCTGCCAGCTGCTAGACCTGCTGGACCTGCTCGACTATGAAGGTAGATTTGTGACAATTTGTGACAATTTGTGATTAGACAGTCTTGTCACTCAAACATGTCTGACCAATGGGGAAGCATCCGCCCACTGCGGGACGTTTGTGTCAAAATGATTCAATCAAAAAAAGGAAAAAGTGTTCAAATGATTTAAAAAAAATCAGTTTCATTTCTGCATTCGAACACTTTTTGTTTGATTGAATTTTTTAATTTTTATTGTAGTGATATTTTTGGGGATTGAATAAGAAAGCCACAAATGTCCCACCCATAATAAGGCCCAAACACAAAAAAGGTTAATTCAATCAAAGAAAAAAAGTGTTCAAATGCAATTTTTTTTGATTGAATTAACTTTTTTTTTGATTTAATAATAAAGACACAAATCTACCTTCATACTGGACCTGCTGGACCTGCTCTCATAGTGAGCCTCCATCACTAATGAGCCACAGTGGCGAACAGCAGTGAACTCTTATTGAGTCATAAATGAATCATCACCATAACTCAACAACACGCTGTTCCTCCTACGGGTCGGGTCGGCGGTTGGCAGGTTTTAAACACCAACCCTTAAACATATATATTCATGCCGTACATTGTTAGAAAGCTTAGATTCTCCTGATTCATTCAAGACCACTCACGACTTATATGGTGGCTCACAGCCGTAATAGTATTAGCGGTTAGCTCGGCTAGCCACTCAGCTAAAGTAAGCTAACAGCTATAATGCTACATACCTTCAAAGTCTTCTCTTTATCCACAACGATCATCTTATGACTCAGGACTTCCTGTACAGCTCGCCAAGTATCCATTCTGCTGAAATATGAAATCCGTTTCCATAAAACTGGAATACTTTCCTCAATATGTCAACATGGGTTTAGTCCAACACGTAACGGTGTTACAAATCAACTGGTTTTCACGTTAACTGGTTACCTTTGTTTGTAAACAAACACCGCTCCTGCAGATGTTCCCGTCACGGAGAGAAAATGTAGCTGACCTCGCGAATGCCTGAATGCACGTCCATATATATCTGATGATCTCTCGCTTCACCTGCTTAATCCAAGCACGATGCCTCATGTTGTGAAGTACAATTGTGGGATCCGAAATACTGGACACCATATTCTGTATACATGTTCAAATAAAAATAAATAAATAAAAAGTCACCCGACACGGGATTTGAACCAACTGCAAAATATCCCCAGCCTAGTGATTTACCATTAGGCCACGCAGCTACATAGCTGACAATGGTTATAAAGTGATATAATTACTGTTGAATTAAAAATGACGTTTGCATAGCCACGACTGTCAACACACCATGGCCAAATTAACTTGTGACCACTGTTATTGCAATGATAACACTTTAGCACTTTACAGGTCCAGCTTGTTGCACCTCTGAAAAACATTTCACGATGATCAAAGATCACGTTTGGTAAATATGGTCGAGGAAAATCACGCATTTGATGTTTTAGACACGTTTACGTCCGTGTGTTGTAATTCATGTTGGAGCAACAGTGTGTAAATAAAACAATTTGAAGTCGAGCGGATATCTATCTATCTATCTATCTATCTTTATTTGTATAGTGCCAAATCACAACAAAGTCATCTCAAGGCACTTTACAGATAGAGTAGGTCTAAACCGAACTCTTCAGGTTTCATTTAAAGACCGTGTAAAGTGAAAATATATTTGTGTTCTGAGTTAGTCACATCACAGACAGATGTGTTATTAACCATCCTTCCAAATTTGAATGCTAGAAAAATTGTCTAAGTATGTAAAGTTATCTTTTAAAATCATGAAAAATCAAGCACTTCTCTGTACTGTCAAACGCTGGGGGCGTGTCTGCTGAAGGCTCAACATTCCCACATGAGCAGCACTTGGTGACAGTGGAGAGAAAAAACTCCCTTTTAACAGGAAGAACCCTCAGAACCAGACTCAGAGTGGGAGAACAAAAAAACCCAATCCTGTCTAACTAAATAGCCACAGGAAAATGATCTTTTAGTCTCAATTTCATATTTGGTCATATTGCTTTCCTCGCTCCACTACCCATCCATCCATTCAGTCCAAACTTCCTCAAATCAACAAGTGATGTGATGAATGATTTTATAATTGAGTGTGCCAATATGTGTGGATATCCTATATGCCACGCGTTACTCCGCTCGACTTCAAATTGTTTTATTTACACACTGTTGCTCCAACATGATTTACAACACACGGACGTAAACGTGTCTAAAACATCAAATGCGTGATTTTCCTCGACCATATTTACCAAACGTGATCTTTGATCATCGTGAAATGTTTTTCAGAGGTGCAACAAGCTGGACCTGTAAGGTGCTAAAGTGTTATCATTGCAATAACAGTGGTCACAAGTTAATTTGGCCGTGGTGTGTTGACAGTCGTGGCTATGCAAACGTCATTTTTAATTCAACAGTAATTGTATCACTTTATAACCACTGTCAGCTATGTAGATATGTGGCCTAATGGTAAATCACTAGGCTGGGGATATTTTGCAGTTGGTTCAAATCCCGTGTCGGGTGACTTTTTATTTATTTATTTTTATTTGAACATGTATACAGAATATGGTGTCCAGTATTTCGGATCCCACAATTGTACTTCACAACATGAGGTATCGTGCTTGGATTAAGCAGGTGAAGCGAGAGATCATCAGATATATATGGACGTGCATTCAGGCATTCGCGAGGTCAGCTACATTTTCTCTCCGTGACTGGAACATCTGCAGTAGCGGTGTTTGTTTACAAACAAAGGTAACCAGTTAACGTGAAAACCAGTTGATTTGTAACAACGTTCCTGGTTTGTTTACGTCCGTGAGCTCCTCCTCTTTCTGACGTCACCACTCACCAGCCAATCAGTGCTTAGGATTAAGCAGCAGGTGCCTCCACAGCCAATGAGGACACGTGACCGACGACAATGACAACGTGGGTTTGATTGACAGCTGTTCCAACCAATGGGAATGCTTAATGAAATGACGTTGATAACCTTTTAGCTATTTTTTTTTTAATAAAGCTTTATTGGTTCAACAAGCATCATTAACAGGAACAATATGTTTTAAACAACAGTATTAATATGAAATAACAGATATACAACGCCAGGGGTTACAAACAAAACATAAATATGAAATAAATATGGTTAGTAGTTAATATAAAAAATATATATATTACAATTATAACAATGCATTAAATTTGGAGCATAGCTTCGTTTTCACAGCTTTTCTATTGCAAGAGGTAGATAATGTTTTAATGTAGGACTCTGCCTTCTTTTTAAAGGTAAAGGAAGGTTAACCTTTTAGCCAATAGTCTGAGGTTCCCAACAGTGTATGACACGATGCTATCAGGTTTGGTTGTCCATAAACAAATTCCATAAATATGAAATAAAAATGGTGTACACAATTTAAAAAATATATATATTACTATTACTATTATAACAATACATTAACGTTTTCACAGCAAAATGGAGGTTAACCTTTTAGCCAATAGTTTGATTGTCCATAAACAAATTCCATTATTCACTGCTCACGCTCCAGTTTCTGTGCGTCCGCTCCACACACACAGGAGCTCAGGCTTTATTCAGAGCGATCTTTTCTTTCACAAGTTTATTTATAAACACATTTAAAAACAACCTCAGTTGAGCCAAAGTGCTGCACAGTTATTAAAATACAATATAATCACACACAATATAATAATAAATAAAATCAATAAAGGAATAGTAAGAGCTCAATTTAAAAACTAAAATTAGAATAAAAACAAATAAAAAGTTAAAAAAATAAATAAATAAAAAAGTAAAAAAAGTAGGATCTGCTGAAAAATAACTTATTTTTTGGTCTTTTGACTCCAGATTTGGACTACATGAAGCTAAGACCTGTGGCTGTGGTCTAACTGTGTCTGTATCCTGCTGAGAGGTCCCTGAATGTCTGAACTCATGTCATTGTAAAGGTAAACCTATGGGCCAGTAAACAACCCCATTATTATAACCTGAGAGTGTTTCCTTTCCAATGATAGCAGACACAACTCTGAGTCTCAAACTATGTGGATCTGTGCTGCTCACAACTTGTCGTTTAGGCAAAAACTGTAAAAATAGGGACGAGTTTTAAGAGGTTAAATATTCAATGTTTTTTTAAGTAATGTTAGGTTATGGAGGTAGTAAGTACAATATGTATGTGAACAATGTGCAAAACAAATAAACAAACTATATGCAGAGAAAAGAAGGGTTTGGTTCTCCGTGCTGGTTGGAGCCTCCGTCTCTCGTTGTACCATCTGTGCTTTCAGAAGGTCTCTCTGCTGCACAGATGGATCCCTTCACTTCATCTACGCTCCTCACACAGAGTCTGACTGTGGTCTTCTTCTACTTCCTGCAGAGAGATACGGCATACTGTCAAAACATTCTTTATTTGCAGCTAACATGCTCCACCATGCACAGACTTCCAAACAAATCTCTATTATAAAGAATGCTGTTGTGTGTGTGTGTGTGTGTGTGTGTGTGTGTGTGTGTGTGTGTGTGTGTGTGTTTCTCAAATCTCTTCTTCTGTTTTTACACTTTCACTCAGAAGTTGAGTGAGGAACTATGAACACTTCTCATCCTCAACGGTCGCCATCTTGGCTCCGTAGCAGAAAGGGAAGGGAACACTTTTTAAACAGGAAATGCCGGCCGAGGACGTTGTAACTACGGTAACCATCGCCGTGTTATACAAATATAAATCATACATGTGTTTTTTACACTAAGCTCCACTTTACTGTTGTCACATATAAACCATCAGCAGGTTTATTGGCTTCATTAAATAAAGTACAGAGTACTAACAGAACACATGTTTCAGTTTCTGGGTTCAAACCAGTATGTTCTCCGTAGGCATGAGATGATAACCGTGTTCAAGGTTCACCGCGATTTGAAAAAGCCACAATAACCGAAACCGCCAAATGTTCTGTCATACCGTTCCTGAGGTATGAGCTGTTTTTTTGTCTGGTCAAAGACAGGAAGTGCTGGTCAAAGACAGGAAGTGCTGGGCAGAAACCCCTCAGGTGGAGCAGCTGCAGCGTAGAGTATCTCGACCCCTCACACTGTCATTACAGATTCAGGTTAAATTAACATGTCTGTCTTTATTCTTCTTCTTTTAGGAACATTTTAGAGCTGTAATCACAATACCTCCATACCATGAAACCATGAAACCCTGATATTGTTTCTTATGGTTATCAAACCGCCAGAATCTCATACCGGCCCATGCCTAGTTCTCCGTATGCCTGCATGGGTTCTCTGGGTTCTCTGGGTTCTCCATCTTCCTCCAACAGGCCAAAAACATGCAGGTAGGATCATTTGTCACTCTAAATGTGTCTGTCTGCTGTATGTCAGTCCTGTGCTGGACTTGCCACCTGTCCCGGATGAATGAATGAATGGATGAATGAACTAGTAATCTGCTGGTCACATGACTCCACTCTGAGGTCTGGACCTGCTCACGCTCAGCTGATCAAACATATGCTCCGATCGATGAAACATGGCTTCATTCTGGAAGTCTGCTGAGACGCTGAGCAGCATCAGGACAGAGTCAGACAGCTGATGGTGACGCGTTGGCACTGGTGACCCCCCCCCCCCCCTCCTCTTCCTCTTCCTCCTCCTCATCCTCAGCTGGTGTTATCTGACTGCTGTTGCTGCTGCCGTCTGGCTCCTCTTGTGACTCAGCAGCTAAAGAACACAATAAATATAGATTAGTTTCTGGCTCTGAATACGCAGCAGCATATGTTGCTACCTAGTTAATACACTGACAATACCAGTTTGGTGAACTCTATTGTTGGAGCGTTGTAGCGCTGATTTATGAGGCAGGAAGTAATCAGTGGAAGTAAATGCTGCTTATACATATACAGCATTAACTTCCAAACAAAACAATCACACACCATTTCTGCTAAGGCATGTGTGAAATTAAAAAGTTAGTTGGAGAGTCTCAACCACAGCATTTAATTCACTAATATTAACCTTAAAACTTGACTCAGCTCAGAGGGAACATGGCTGACTGTAACCTTTGACCTCTGCTTGTTAGGCACAGCGTCCGTCCTGCTGGAGTTAATGTGATCAGCAACTTTTCCTTCTTTATTTTCTCTGTATGAACGTACGCAGGATGCTCATCTCCTCTTGAAATGTCTCAGAAAACCATCTTGTTCCCTGAGGTTTTCTTTTAGAGGTAGAGCGGCTCGTCCACCAATCAGAAGATCGGCGGTTCGATTCCCGGCTCCTCCAGTCTGCATATCGATGTGTTCTCGGGTTAGATACTGAACCAACAGTGTGTGAATGTTAGTCTCCTCCTGATGAGCAGGTTGCTACTCTGTGTGCCAGCTCCTGTCATCACTGTATGAATGTGTGTGTTAATGTGTGAATGTCTTTGAGTGGTCAAAAAGTCAATTCACCATTTGTTGCACAAACAGAATGATTCTTATTGGTCTTCTTGTTTCAAGCAACAAGCAGGTCTTGTGTTTCATTTGCAGATTAATCATTTTCCTCTTTTCTCTTTTTTTTTTTTTTTAGATAAACATACGCTAATGTAAAGTCATCTTAGGTAAACCAATTAGGATGATTCATGTGAAGTCATTTTGGGTGAGGAGCAAGGAAAACAGGAAGCCAGCCTGACTCTGGTGGGCTGGAGCCTCTGTGAAGTGAGAAGAGAAAGGTGATTGTGAAAGATAGATTATTGCTCGGGGTGAGGTTGACAGGTGGATGGGTGTAGCATCAAGTGGATGGGTGCAGCATCAGCAGTGATGACTGTCCTAGTGGAGCTGAAAGAGCTGAGCCTGAAGGTGAAGGTCTTAGTCTACGTCCCAACCCTCACCTCTGCTCACCAGCTTTGGGTAGTGACCCAAACAATGAGATGCTGGATCCAAGCAGAGAGAGTCTGGGCTCAGCCTTAGAGATCGGGTCAGGAGTTCAGACATCCGGGGGAGGCTAGGAGTAGAGCCGCTGCTCCTTCACAAGGAAAGGAGCCAGCTGAGGTGGTTTGGGCTCCTTGTCAGGATCCTCCTGGACGCCCCCCTTTAGAGGAGTTCCAGGTCCAACTGGGAGGAGACCCAGAACACACTGGGGGGATTACATATCTCTGCTGGTCTGGGAACAGCTTGGATCCTCCAGGAGGAGCTGATGAAGGTAGCTGGAGAGAAGGAGGTCTGGGTTTCACTGCTCAGCCTGATGAGACCTGGATAAGAGACAGAGGATGGTTGGATGGATGGATGGATGGATGGATGGATGATAATGGATGGATGGATGGATGGATAGAGGGATGGATGGATGGATGATAATGGATGGATGGATGGATGGATGGAGGGATGGATGGATGGATGGATGATAATGGATGGATGGAGGGATGGATGGATGATAATGGATGGATGGATGGATGGATGATAATGGATGGATGGATGGATGGATGGATGATAATGGATGGATGGATGATAATGCTGATAGTGCTACAAGTCTGATATTTGATAATCTTCTATATCAACAAAAGCGTTTTAAACATGAGGCTGAATCATGGATGAATTACGATGATGTCACTGATACGAACTCCCTTTGGCCCGACTTCAGAGACTTCAGCGACTCTGCACGTTTACACCAGTAATGGAAAACCAAATCAACGCAGCATGGAAAAAAGGCCACGAGGAGGACAGCTGATGGGTTCGGGTCCAGGCTTTGATCTCCGGCCTTCTCCATGTCCTGACTGCAGAACAGGATCCTGATGAGACCGGCTGCTGAATACAAACAGTCTGCACAGGTTTAAGCTTGTTTTACTCTGCTTAACAACAACATTACAATCTAAACCTTTCATTTAGTTCTCAGCTCTCTCTCCTTTAAATCATATCCAGGTTTATTGGCAGTGAAACATAAAGGAAGTTTCTGTTAAACTGATGTGAAGCCGACACGCTGAATATTGTCTCTGCAGTTTAATGAGATGAAAACCTAACTGTGATCTGCTGTTTATTCCATTATCTCTTGGCAAATTTTAAGCTTTTAATGTCTGTGCTGCTGCTGCTGCAATATTTAGTTTAAAGTGATATAATTAGCTCATAATGGACGTGACAGTAAAATACTAAAATTAGTTCTCTTTAACGCAATTTTCCCGCTTATCCGCATCAGTTCATTAAACCTATTAATTATGTTTTATTCAGGAGGATTCAGACTGTTGCCTGAAAGGTTTCCCGTCCTGATTGTTTTCTTTGTGTTTAATTCAGCTTCATCTCCCTCAGATACAATTTCATGGTTGAGAAAGTGTTGCATCTTTAATTGAACATGGATTTTGTTTGAAATGGTTGTCGCCTCCAGTGCACGTATGACTTTGTTATATATCACAACAGGCTGAGGGTGATAGAAAACATGTGAGGACGGAGACACAAGTCAAAGAGTCTCTGTTGTGTGTGTTTTAAGTGAAGATGAAACATTTGGAAGAAGAAAGGAGGGAGGGAAGGAAGTGTGTCCCTTTTAACACTTTGAAATGAAAGGTCAGTGCAGCCTCGACGGATTCAGCAAACTCCACAATTATCCTACAAAGAGTCCCTGAACTCACTCAAACTATTTCCCTGTGAGGCCGAGGTCAGCTGAGGGTAACAGAGAGAGAGAGAGAGAGAGAGAGAGAGAGAGAGAGAGAGAGAGAGAGAGAGAGGGAGAGACAGACAGAGAGAGAGAGAGAGAGGGAGAGAGACAGAGAGACAGACAGAGAGAGAGAGAGAGACAGAGAGAGAGAGAGAGAGAGACAGACAGAGAGAGAGAGAGAGACAGAGAGAAAGCGAGAGAGAGAGAGAGAGAGACAGAGAGAGAGAGAGAGAGAGAGAGAGACAGAGAGAAAGCGAGAGAGAGAGAGAGAGAGAGAGAGAGACAGAGAGGAAGCGAGAGAGAGAGAGAGAGAGAGAGAGAGTATGGACATGGACAGTAAAATGAAGTTTTCCTCCTTAACCCTCCTGTCGTGCTTCTGGGTCAAATTGACCCCGTCTCTTTTGACTGTTCCTTCTTTCCTTCCTTCCTCCCTCTTTCTTATGAATGACTGTACTTATATAACACCTTCCCAGATAGCAAAATTCTTTTGGCCCATATCTGGCCCACATACAGCATGGAATGATGGCACTTGGGTGGTCCGCTCATGTTTGCCAAAAGTGGACCATAACCAAGCCATCACAATGCCAGATGTCAACCAGAAACACACCAAATAAACCAGTTCGGCCAAGACTGGCCCAAATATGTTTCAACAAAGGTGGGCCAAGTATGTTTCCTTATATGTGGGCCTCTTTAGGCTCACATCCGGATTAGTCATTGCCATACTTGCCATATTTCGGCCAAAGATGGGCCATATTCGTTTTGTGATATTTGGCCCAAATGTAGCATTTACTACATGGGCCAGTTTAGGTTCACGTCTGTTTTGCCCGGGCCAGAAGAATGCCTACAGTGCCGGATCATTGCCTCAAGTGGCCCACATTCACATGCTATCTGGGTTTCTAGTCTTTGCAACCACTCAAAGCACTTTACATGTCATTCACACACATTCATACACTGATGGCAGGGGCTACCACGCCATTCATTCACATTCATACACCGTTGGCATAGCAACGGGAGCAATTTGGGGTAATGAGAGAAGGTGAATCAGTATGAAGCTCAAAGACAACACTGTTCCACTCTGAAGCTTTCTGTCCTGTGAACGTGAAGTTTTTCAGTAAGTAAACTAAACATATTTGATTTAATCCAACAAGCTGGAGTTGGCTGCTTTGTGTTTGGACTCGTACCAACTTCCTGTGGAGCAGCAGACTGTCGTTACTCTGCAAACGTTTAGTCTCAGTCTATCTGCTGCTCAGTCTGAGGCTCCTGCTCTGCTCAGATGAATCTGGCTTCATAAACAGACTGGAGCTAACAGTAAAGCTTCAGAGCTGCTGAATGTAGAAACATGTAAGTCCATGTGGAGAGTAGAGAGCTATCATCAGGAGACAATAACACCTGATGATTTCCCTCCTGGTTCCTGCAGCTCCTTCATGTCTCAGACGCTCCTCGTCTCCGTGTCTCTCGCTGCGTCTGGCTTTTTGTTTTAAACCCACAGTTAGCTGTGAGGATCCGGGCGGTAACACGTCATGTGATCTGAGAGCCTGCAGCGAGAGGTGAGACACTCAGACGCCTCGCTGGGAGGAACAACAAAGAGCTGCCACACTTCACCGGCAGACAGAGGAGCAGATCTGTAGGTCTGCTGCTGGAAATGTGTTTCTATCAGAGGAGGGAACATCTTTACCTGAAGAGAGGAAAGATACTTTAACAAAGCTCAGAGCTGAGAGGCTTTTATGTTTGTGTGCAAACAGCAGAGGAAATTCAATATGTGACGTTTCCTCTTTAATAAAACCTGAACTAAGGCATTTTAAACAAGTCATGATTTCAAGTTTGATTTATTATGTGACGTGTAAAAAACAGATATATGAGCATCAACTGTAAAGCTTTCTTTAGTTTTCCCCTTTCATTGGATGGATGGATGGATGGATGGATGGATGGATGGATGGATGATAATGGATGGATGGATGGATGGATGATAATGGATGGATGGATGGATGATAATGGATGGATGGATGGATGATAATGGATGGATGATAATGGATGGATGGATGGATGGATGGATGGATGGATAGATGGATAGATGGATAGATGGATAGATGGATAGATAGATAGATAGATAGATAGATAGATAGATAGATAGATAGATACTTTATTGTCCCCAAAGGGAAATGTGTCTTGGACTCCAAGTGCTGAGACTAACTGCTGCCACCATCGTTAAAAAGAAAAAAGAAAAGTAAAGTTGCACATTTGCACAACAGTAAATAAATACACATTCCCACAGATGTCCATACAAGGTAACAGTAAGAGGATTACACCAATCAGAGCATCAACATGTTAATAAAGCACCTCACACTGTTTATATAACCTTATTTATTATTCTAATGGAGGTAGGGACAAATGTTAAGTTTGCATAAGGGAGTTCTGTATCTGCTGCTTCTTCCTCCAACTACAATCCTTCACAACGCACAACAGTGTCTGATACCTCCGTTAGAACCACAGACTGTAAAGAAGAAATGGACGTAAAATCCGTGACGTCACCCATTGGTTTGTGGACTGCTGCTCGGAAGCCAATAGTTTCTAATCTAGACAGCGCCATCTTGAAAATTTCAGGCGCATGCTGGGAAAAATAAAAACACGGACTCTACTTATATGGCCATGGGCGGAGCGGGGAGGTTGCTATGGTTACGAGGGCTGGATCTCGAGGACATTGGTCAATCAACCTGTCAATCAGGACGTAGCCACGCCCTAATGCATACCCTGCTTTATCGTCACATATAAAATCAGGGAGGCCAAAATGTCCCAAATGAACATCATACTGCATTGAAGAAGGCTTTAAACTAGCGATTGAGACCATAAACACATTTTGAACGTTTACTGAGGTTAGAAATCAAGTGAGAAGTTGGTGAATTCTCCATTGACTTGTATAGAGACGGTCGCCCCCTGGTGGCCTTTTGATAGAATGCAGAGGCCAAACTACCTGGTCTACTTCACTTCACCCCATCTTCAGTCCAAACCAACCTAAACTACATCCGCTTGGTTCATCACAAAGACACAGAGACATGCATACTGTCCACATCCAGAATCCTCCCAAGTTATACTGCAGTGGCGAGGTTGGGGGGGGGGGGGTGTTTTAATGCAGAGCAGAGAGAAACCTCCACTAACAGCTACACACAGCTTTACTTTAACATCCAGTTATTAACAACGTGTCCTCTGACAGAAACACCGTCTGGAGATGTAGCTGTGTCAGAGAGGGGAGACCCAGCCTACCCCCCCCCCCCACCCAAATCCCCCCAACCCCTGATACCCCCCCCAACCTGCCCCCCAGAGTCCGAGCAGCAGGTGGGTGATGTGAGTCAAGCGTAACGGCATCAGAGGCTAATTATAATGATCCTGATTTAGTGATGATTGAATTCTGTTAGTGAGCCTTTATATGTGTGTGTGTGAGTGTGACTGTGTGTGTGAGTGTGTGTCTGTGTGTGTGTGTGTTACTGTGTGTGTGTGTGTGTGTGTGTGTGTGTGTGTGTGTGTGTGTACCTGTCTGTGTGTGTGAGTGTGTCTCTGTGTGTGTGTGTGTGTGTGTGTGTGTATAAGCAGAGTGTTTTAATTCGGACCCTGCTGTTACTCATCTTCGTCCCATATGGACAGGAAGCAGGTGAAAGGGAAGTTCGGGACCTCGGCTCGTCCTCACAGCTGCGAGTCACCAGAAAGCATTAAAAAGTGATTATGAGGAGCAAACACAACGAGCAGCAGCCATCTAAAAGCCAGCGAGGAGTGAAATAGTCTGCATCTGCTACTCAGCGCTTTCTCAATGCTTTGTTAGGCGGCTAAGTAAGCCTGCACGCCCAAACATTTAACACAGCTGTTCTGATGCACAGCAGTTTCTATTGGAGCAGTTAGACACGAGTCAATGCTTCAATACAATGCTTCCTTCCTTCCTTCCTTCCATCCTTCCTTCCTTCCATCCTTCCTTCCTTCCTTCCACAGCAGTTTCTATTGGAGCAGTTAGACATGAGTCAATGCTTCAATACAATACTTCCTTCCTTCCTTCCTTCCTTCCTTCCTTCCTTCCTTCCACAGCAGCTTCTATTGGAGCAGTTAGACACGAGTCAATGCTTCAATACAATACTTCCTTCCTTCCTTCCTTCCTTCCTTCCTTCCTTCCTTCCTTCCTTCCTTCCTTCCTTCCTTCCACAGCAGCTTCTATTGGAGCAGTTAGACACGAGTCAATGCTTCAATACAATACTTCCTTCCTTCCTTCCTTCCTTCCTTCCTTCCATCCTTCCTTCCTTCCTTCCTTCCTTCCTTCCTTCCTTCCTTCCACAGCAGCTTCTATTGGAGCAGTTAGACACGAGTCAATGCTTCAATACAATACTTACTTCCTTCCTTCCTTCCTTCCTTCCTTCCTTCCTTCCTTCCTTCCACAGCAGTTTCTATTGGAGCAGTTAGACACGAGTCAATGCTTCAATACAATACTTCCTTCCTTCCTTCCTTCCTTCCTTCCTTCCTTCCTTCCTTGTTATATCTGCTGTATGGTAACTTTTATATGTGTAGTTATTGGATGTGGAACGGTTGAAATCAGCTCATTAACCGTCTAATGTTTGGTTGATGTTGGTGATTTTCAGTCCATGTAGTTTAGTTTAGTTTATTAGGATCCACATTAACCCAACAGCTACTCTCCCTGTCATATAAACCCACAATAAAGCAAACAGGAAAGAGGAATAAGACCGTACCGTACCGTCCTCGTCCTCTTATCCTGGTCGGGTCTCGGGGGGGCAGCAGCCTAAGCAGGAAGCCCAGACTTCCCTCTCCCCAGACACTTCGTCCAGCTCTTCCCGGGGGATCCCGAGGCGTTCCCAGGCCAGCCGAGAGACATAGTCTCTCCAGCGTGTCCTGGGTCTCCTACCGGTGGGATGGGCCCTGAACACCTCACCAGGGAGGCGTCCGGGAGGCATCCTGACTAGATGCCCGAGCCTCCTCATCTGGCTCCTCTCAACGTGGAATAAGACATTTAGACAATATTGTAAAAGAAAAGTAAAGAAAAGAAAAGATAGATAGTTCAGGATGATGCACATGGTTGTCTTATACCACCGTTAAATAATCATCAACAATATTAACTATTAGATTATAGACTATTGTTAGTATGTATTTTCTCTTAACATACCCCACTCAGCAGGGCACCACAAAGTCTGAAGAAACATGTCAAAAAATGATTGATATAGTGCAGAATAACTTAAGGTACCTTACAAGGACATTACATTCTGCTCAAACTGCATACTGAAGATATTTGACCCTCTCTGTGACTGTATAAGACCCCTGTGTTCTGGAGTGAATCTTTGTCAGTGTCTCAGGCATGCAGACTTGAACCGAGCTCGTATTAAAACATGTATTAAGACAGAACTTCTGACTTGATTCATCTTTGCCGTCTATCTAAACAGTTTCCGAATATCAACTATTAATCAGAAATGTAACATCTACAGTTACATGTACAGTGCTGCTGGTCTTTCAGGGTAATGTGATGCTATTCAGAGGCAGGGAAGACACAAGGTTGGTGTTTACTGATGTCTTTCTGTCTTTCTGTCTGCGCTGCTCTTTAAGTTTGTAATGACGTTAAATATTTAGGCCGTTACATAATGTATGTGTTCAGTGATGTGACTTCTGTGTGTTTTTAAAGCTTTCTGTACAAACCGCCCACCTGTGATGCTGCTGCAGAAAGCAAAGCCTGCAGAGACTCTCAGTGGTTTATAATGACAGTAACTCTACAAACCTGCTGCTGCTGCAAGAAGCTGCAGAACAAACCAAATGTTGGTTTATACACCTGCTGCTGCTGCTATGTGGAATATAATATGAGACAGAGAGAGAGGTTTATTTAAATTCAAAGGGTTAAAATGTGAAAATAAACCAACTTAAACTTAAACTACATCTGATTGGTTCATCACAAAGACACAGAGACATCCGTACTGATCCAGAATCCTCCCAAGTTATACTCTGGTCCTTCACTCCACATCAGACTTAAGCTTGAAGAGACAGTTCCCTCCTTTTCCCCTTCACCCTACGCCTTAATTCATCTAACCTCCACACTGTTTCTCACCCCAATCCTTTCATCATCAGCTGGTCATTCTCAGCAGAAGTCAGTCTCCCTCTTATCCCTTTCTCCTTGTCCTCTTTATTTCTAATTTCTCTCTCTCCTCTCAACCCAAGCCGGTCGAGGCAGATGACCGCACACCTAGAGCCCGTTCTGTTTGAGGTTGCTTCCTGTTAAAAGAGAGTTTATCTTTGCTGCTGTTGTTGCTGCTCGTGTGGGAATGTCGGGTCTCTTTAAATTAAAGCTAAAGAGTTCAGTCTAGACCTGCTCCATGTGAACCAAAGACTTTAACAATACCTAATCACTAATATAATCTGTATAATAAAACTCTTTCTACTTCATTCTCTGGTCTCTCCTGATTGAAATAAAGTTTTGAATTGAACTGAACACAATTCACCTCATTGTGATTTGATTCAACACAATAGAGAGAACGATGCTCAGCTGTTCAGAGAGGAACAAAGGGTTTGATTTTACTTCTTCAACACACAGCAGGTCATAAAGTAACTGAACAAAGAGCCATTGTTAGGTTACATATGAGTTCCTCTTGTACTGCAACAACTCTAACAGTGAAGAGTCTCAGTGATCCCAACAGTTTATGTCTAAATCAGAGGAGTCAAACTCATTTTCATTCAAGGGCCACGTAGAGCCAAATCTGATCTCATGTGGGCTGGACCAATAAAAAGATGGAAGGGAGGAAGGAAACAAGGATGGAAAGAAGGGAAAAGTGATAGGAAGGAAAGACAAAAGGAAGGAAGGACAGAAGGGAGGAAGGAAGGAAGAAAGGAAAAGGGATTAGGAAGGAGGGAAGGAAAGACAAAAGGAAGGAAGGAAGGAAGGAAGGAAAAGGTATTAGGAAGGAAAGGAAGGAAGGAAAAGAAGAAGGAAAGATGGAAGGAAGGAAGGAAGGATGGAGGGAAGGAAACAAAGAAGGAAAGAAGACAAGAAAGCAAAGAAGCAAGGAAGGAAGGAAAAGCAAATTAAGGAAAGATGGAAGGAAACAAAGAAGGAAAGAAGTGAGAAAGGGAGGAAGGAAAGAAGGACAGGTGACAGGAGGGTAGGAAGGAAAAGAAGACAGGAAGGAAAGTGGGCCGGATTGGACACCTTGGCGGGCCGGTTCTGGCCCACGGGCCGCATGTTTGACACCCCTGGTCTAAATGATGAGCAGCAGTCAATCTAAATATCTAATTATTGGTCTCATTGCTAAATAATAAAGACATAAAACCTCTGCTAAGATATAACTCAGTGTGTCTGGGTTTGGGTTTGGGACTGGGTTTGTCTCAGGATGATGAAGTGTTGAGTGTTTGTGTTTCATGTGTGCTCTGTGTTAGGGAATTTTCCATCATTAATATGCACTGGGTCAAACTAGGCTCTGCAGTCATAGCAAGGCCTCACCAAATGATAAGGTTTAGACACTGTCTCCTCTTGAGATAATGGTAAGCAGTGAGTCTGCTCCTTTTGGGGAAAACAGGAGGCTTTGTGATAGTGTTGCTATAGCAGCCGAGGTCAGATATGTGTTTGACTGTTTTCCCTGAATGGGGTAGAGGCAGCTGGAGTCAGAGGTTTGATATAGTGATGGACGGAGGATAAAGGTCCTGAGTGAGGTCTAAGCAATGTTCTGTCTATAGACCAGTAGGCTAAACTCTGTATATTGTAGATGTGTTGGATCTGACCATATTTGGGCATGGCTCAACCATGGGCATTATCTGTGTGGTTTAAAGTCCCGGAGGAGAGAAACTTTGAATTGAAGGAAGCATCAGGGCATGTAACGTGTACTGATCATTCGCTCGTTTCTCCTTGATCAAGTAAATAAACCTTTTTCAATACAAGACATCCTGGACTCCTGTCTACTCTCTGCATTGTTATATGGGCTGCATCATTAAAATCACTATCACTCTGCTGTAGCTGTGTGTGTTAGTTTATTTAGAGAAGAGGATTGTTTGTTGAGCTTTTGGTTTTCTGTTTGCTGTGTTTCCCTCCTCTTCCTTTTCTACACACCTGCCCTGCATCAGCCAATCAGCTCCCTGCCTGCTCCCCTCTCACCTGTTCTTCATCTCCTCATCAGTTCAGATTGGCTCCGTTCACACTGCAGAGGCCTTATAGTAGAATTACTCGATTACTTAACTTCAGTAATCTTTAAAGTAAGAGACTGAGAACAGAAGTCGTCGAACAGCCAACTGGGATCTTTATTGATGACACAGTTAAACACTGCACACATCAATGAGACATCAACATCAGAATAGTGAGACAGCCCCCAGACACCTCACCCGTCAGACTCTTTATACTACCGCCGTACTACCTTCCCTCTTTCTTTGCTCCCTCCCTCCTTCCTTCCTTCCTTCCTTCTCTCCTTACCTCCTTCCTCTTTTCCTCCCTCCCTCCTTACTCCTTTCCTTCCTTCCTCCCTTGCTTCCATCTCTCCTTACTTCCTTCCTCTTTCCTCACTCTTTTCCTCCCTCCCTCCTTACTCCTTCCTTCCTCCTTCCTTCCTTCCTTCCTTCTTTCTTTCTTTCCTCCCCCCCTTCCTTCCTTCCTTCCTTCCTTTCTTCCGTCCTTCCTTCCACCTTTCCTTCCTCCCTTCCTTCTTTACGCCTTCCTTCCTTCCTTCCTTCCTTGACTTGAGGACAACAGGAGGGTTAAACATGGTAAAAACAACTCGCCTCTTCTTGTTGTTCTCACCTCTACGGCCTTAATGCTCAAATCCGATTTATCGTTACTCTGTTCATATTACAGTTTTAAATGCATCAACTGATCATTAATGACGTCACACACAGAACGGTGGTCTAATGTTAAAAACAGTGTGTTTGTGAGCGGGTGATGTTAAAAAGGAAGTCAAAGTCGCATTTAATGTACAGATTGTGGCCTAATCAGATCAATCATAATCGAGTTTAGATTGTGGTCGCATTCAGATAAATCGGATATGTATCTGATTCAGTTCCACATCTGAAAACGGCCTGAATCAGATTTGTAAATGTCAGATTTAATGTGACTTGTGCTGCTAACCCTAACCCACACTGTCAGAAACTGATCAGATATGAGTGAACACATTAGAAATCGGATTCAGCTCATTTCTAACTGCAGTATGAACGTAGACTTAATGTTTGCAGCGATGGATTTAACTTCAGTCTTTGTTGGATCTGCTGTTTCTGTTTCTGTTTCTTCAGATTAAAGACATTCGTTCAGCTTCTATCAGTTTGCAGTCTTTGCATTTTGCTCCTCATGACACCAGGGCTCAGTTTTTAATCAAGGCAGTCATCCCATCTCGACTTCCTATATTTGATTAGTGCCGTGTTTAGTTTCAGAGGCGTCTGCGTTCTCATTATACTCCATTATGATTGATCAGATTAGAGCAGGATTGGCTCTAATTGATGCATCATCATCATTTGGCTTCAGTTCTGTTTGCTGGTTGAAACTTTCTATTCCTCAACTTTTGGTCGTTTTGCATAATTTTTGATTGACACTGATGCTCTCGTCTCATCTCGTCCTCTTCCTCTTATCCTGGTCGGGTCTCGGGGGCAGCAGCCTAAGCAGGAAGCCCAGTCTTCCCTCTCCCCAGCCACTTCGTCCAGCTCTTCCCGGGGGATCCCGAGGCGTTCCCAGGCCAGCCGAGAGACATAGTCTCTCCAGCGTGTCCTGGGTCTCCTACCGGTGGGACGGGCCCTGAACACCTCACCAGGGAGGCGTCCGGGAGGCATCCTGACTAGATGCCCGAGCCTCCTCATCTGGCTCCTCTCAACGTGGAGGAGCAGCGGGTCTACTCCGAGCTCCCTCCGGATAACTGAGCTTCTCACCCTATCTCTAAGGGAGAGCCCAGCCAGCCTACGGAGGAAGCTCATTTCAGCCGCTTGTACCCGCCATCTTGTTCTTTGGGTCACGGCCCAAAGCTCATGACCATAGGTCCTACCCTCACCTATGGTCATGACACTGATGCTCTTCTGCATTAATAGTTCACTCAATACAACAACAAATTACACAGAACATTACACAATGAATATTATAGGAAACCTTCAAAGTCTGAGATTGAAGTAAAGCAGAGATATCCTCCTCGTCTGATTTAAATGAATGTTACTGTATTTAATGAAATGTTAATGTAGCATCATGTCAGCAGCGACTTCATAAAGCAACATGTTTCTGACATCTTGAGACAGAGGAACATTTTCTCTGTCTCCTGCAGGAATCACATCATCAGTTCCTCTGAAAGTGAAAGTGAGTGTAAAGGGCTACAGGTGTTTAAGGTTCAGGTCATTATGAACGATCCCAAACAGCCTCAGTACAACATCTTCAAAGTGCAGGAAGCAGCAGGAGGCTCATCTCACTGCAGCATCACACTTTACAATAAAAGCATTAGATAGTCACAGCTCACTGCAGTACCATTCCTCCTCTCAACGGTCTCACAATCACATCATTTCCTTCCATATGTATTGAGTTTTAAGATTTTAACTTTAAGGTCTTTGTAGATATGTATTCATTAGGGCAGCGTTAATGCGTTAATCGTGATTAGATTAATGCAATCCATAACGCGTTAATTTTTTAAAATCTCATTTTAATGTGTCAAGCCTTTTTGTCCCTTCTACTCCCCCGTAGACGGCTCCTCTAGCTGTAGCGCTATGCTTTGAAGTGGCCTCCTGCAGTAAACCTACCGCGCTGATGGAAAGTAAGAGAGCTACTGGACTTTTGAACGGCTTGTTTAACTTTAAAACACTTCCAGACGCTTCAGTTGACAAGTCAAAAGTAAAATGCAACCTGTGTCAAACGGAGTTTAACTACCACCGGAGTACGTGGAGTTTGAGTTAGCACCTCCACGCTAAACACCCAGGTGCAGCCAAGCCAGCCTCAGCTCCACCAAAGGACCATTTTGGAGTGTGGGAGTCGCAGCAGAGCCGTGATTGATTCCCAGTTAAGACACTCTGGTAAGAAATGCTTTACATTATGGGCTTAAAACTGCCTTCAAATGGAAAATAACAGGATTTTAAACATGCAATTCAAAACGTGATTAATCGCGATTAACTATGGAAACTATGCGATTAATCTCGATTAAAAAAATTAATCGTTTGACAGCCCTAATATTTATTTAGCTACTGGATGTCTGATGAATAAAGTATCTAAATGTTAACAGTCACATCAAACACAGACTTCATGTTTTTGGCATCTTGAGACAGAGGAACATTTTGTCTCCTGCAGGAATCACATCATTAGTTACTCTGAAAGCGATTCTAACAAATGTGTCCTGAAGCTAAAAGCACAGAGCTCCCACCTCTCTCCTCCTGCAGGTGTTTTCTACATGTCTGATGTGTTCACTGACCCTCAAGGCTGCAGCTGGCTCTCTCATTTAGCAGACTAAGGACAACATGCTGTCACCAGAGATTCAATTTCAGAGTTTGGAACAGGCTTTCATTTTTCTTTTTGTCCCATGAAAGCTTTGGAAGATGAAGGCTCCCCAGTTTAAAGCTGTGGTGATGTTTACTGAGAAACATGTGTGTAAGACCTGCACATTTAATTAAAGTTTGCTCAGGTGACTTTATTTTGAAACATCCTCAAATGAAAGTGATGCTGAGCTGAGTCAGTGACTGATGAAGCAGATTCAGGTTAATTGGCGATTGTTTAGATGCTCTTTTCTGTTTATCAGGAGGCTAAAAGTTTTATCTCCTGTTTAACCTCGTGTCCGCTGTTATCTGAGAACAAAACACTAAAAACAGACAAACAAACATGATGATGTGCTGCAAAACAAACAGAAACACAGAAGATAAAGTGCAATTAAGTCCCGCTCACCTGGGAGGGAAAACAATGAATCGCTCTCCACTGACTTTGTGTTGAGTGAAGCTGCTAGCAAACAGAAACACGCCTAAAAGCTGCTGTGTAGTGGAATGACGAACACAGGAAAGACGTTTTATAAGCTGCTGAACCACAAAACTGAGCTTTTTTTGAGACGAAAGTGGATAAAGTTACAGGACTGTGAGGTGAGCTACACAATGCTAGAACAGTCAATCTCAGAGTTTAGCTAAAGTCTTCACACTGGAGACAATGTTGTGATCATAAAATCACTTTTATGAGCAGCAGCAGGTGATGATTGCTGGTCAGATTTCAAACGGCTGAGTTCTGACAACAGAAACACAAAAGTATGACTTCAAGCTTCAAAAAGCAACATGTTCGCTGTGGTTTTATATCCTAAATGTTTGTTAAATGCTGCCAAAAGTCAAAAGTCAGAGTCTCAACCTGCTCTGAACCGTAGACCACACATAACGATGAATGGAGCAATGTGTGATGTCACATGTTAGTTAAATTGGAGCCAGTCTGTGTCATCTTCTACGTTTGGAGCCAGGAGCTTCCAGATACGGAGAGCAGCGCGTTTCCTTTCATACTCCCCGCTACCTTAGACCCAAGCTAACGCTGCCTTATTGGGAACACTGAGCACTGCACACTTTATGGCCTTTATTGAAACTCCCACACAGCAGACATCAAAACTATGAGTCTGAAAATGTTAGCATGTAAACTAAGCAATAGATTCGATTGGTCTCTTTTCACTTTCCCTCTTATCTCTCACTTCACTAACATTGACTCATTATGGCTCATTGTGTAAAAGCAGGACCTGAGTAGCTCTTTTATGTTTCTACGTGGCTGGAATGACAATAAGAATCCTTGAAAATCACCACCAGCAAAAACTTTAAAGGTCCTGAGTTTAGAGAATAAAGACTTGTGGAAAACAACGTGTGACTCAGTGTTTCTGGGGAGAAACTGATTCCCTTTGAGTGTATTGGAGCCATCAGTCACGTTGAAGCCGAGTCTGCTGTCTCTCGCTCCGAACACTTTGCTTACAACTTTGTTTTTTTTTTCTTTCTTTGCTGACAAGCCAACATCGACTCATCACACATGCCCACAAACAGCCGTCTGCTCTGTCATCTTTGTTGCTAGGGCGGTTGCTAAGGTGTTTCCATGTGTCTTTAAACCCTCGCTCAGCTGACCAACAAACTACTCGATTAATACACAATAAAATAACATAAGAACATGAACAGACGCTTCAGGTCACTGTGACATGAAGCCATTACACAAAGTGACTAATTATATTCATCATCACAAAGTTTAACCCTCCTGTTGTCCTCGAGTCAAGGAAGGAAGGCAGGAAGGAAGAAGGAAGGAAAGGAGGGAGGGAGGAAGGAAGGAAAGGAGGAAAGGAAAGGAGGAAGGGAGGAGGGAGGAAGGAAGGATGGAGGGAGTGAGCAGGGAGAAGGGAGGAAGGAAAGAAAGAAAGAAGGAGAGAAGGAGGGAGGAAGGAAGGCCGGAAGGAAGGAAAAAAGGGGGATAGAAGGGAGGAAGAAGGAAGGAAAGGAGGGAGGGAGGAAGGAAGGTAAGGAGGAAGGAAGGAAGGAAGGATGGAGGGAGGGAGGGAGGAAGGAAAGAAAGAAGGAGAGAAGGAGGGGGAAGGAAGGAAAGGAGGAAGGAAGGAAGGAAGGAAGGAAAGAGAGAAGTAGGAAGGAAGGAAGGAAGGAAGGAACAGTAAAAACAGACGGGGTCAGTTTGACGACACTCAGGTTAAATATAACTTTGAGTCACACTCTGTCAGTTCATACGGTGATGTGATGAAACACATTCCAGCTGCTTCAGTCACAGAAAGGGGGATGGAAGGGAGGAAGGAAGGAAGGAAGGAAGGAAGGAAGGAAGGAAGGAAGGAAGGAAGGAAGGAACAGTAATGCGATGAAACACATTCCAGCTGCTTCAGTCACAGAAAGGGGGATGGAAGGGAGGAAGGAAGGAAGGAAGGAAGGAAGGAAGGAAGGAAGGAAGGAAGGAAGGAAGGAAGGAACAGTAATGCGATGAAACACATTCCAGCTGCTTCAGTCACAGAAAGGGGGATGGAAGAGAGGAAGGAAGGAAGGAAGGAAGGAAGGAAGGAAGGAAGGAAGGAACAGTAATGTGATGAAACACATTCCAGCTGCTTCAGTCACATGTCAGAGTTCATGTTTAACAACACGTCCAGCTGACACTCTTCATGTCTTCATCCATGTAAACTCGGAGCGTCATCAGGCTTCTGGACAACAAACCTGCTCGCTGTCTGCAAACCTTTTCACGCATTTGTCAAACACCATCAGTCAGCAGCTGATCTGACAAAAGGCAGCCTAACAGAGCATCGACGGGGGCCCAGCAGGCTCGATCTGAGTCTCTGTCCTTCAGCCAAGCAGCAGGACATCCATCACATCCATCTCAATCATCCTCAGCCTGCAGCGGCCCGCTGAGATCGGCCCCACGGGGCACAGAGGGCCGAGGAGGGGCCGAGGAGGGAGAGGGAGCCACCGTGGAGAGGAACGAGGGATGAAATACGTGAGAGGAATAGAGCGAGGGGAAGAGAGATAGAGGGATTATAAAGAGAGAGAGAGAGAGGAGGAGGAAGGATGGAGGAGCACACGTGGCAGGTGATGGGACCTCCGTCTGTCAGAACCAGCTTCAGTTCACTTCCTCTGTCTCCAGGAAATGACTGATCTGCTCACACGGCAACAGGAACATGATGCTGCTGAAGTCCCACCAGAATATACAGCCTTGTTCCTTCTTCTGTCTTCTCTCCATCTCTATCTATCTATCTATCTATCTATCTATCTATCTATCTATCTATCTATCTATCTATCTGTCTCTGTCTCTCTCTCTATGTTTCTCTCTCTCTCTCTCTCTCTCTCTCTCTGTCTCTGTCTCTCTCTGTCTCTCTCTCTGTCTCTCTCTCTGTCTGTCTCTCTCTCTGTCTCTCTCTCTATGTTTCTCTCTCTCTCTGTCACACTCCCCTCCTCCTCTGTATCACAATAGTTCAATTTAATTCAAGTTTTAGTTTTTGCATAAAATGTCTGAATTGTGAAACCTACAGTTGCTGCTGTTTGCAACAAGTGGGAAATAATATTTAAGACCTTTCTTGAATTGTAAGTTTTTAAAAGCTTCCTTCTTCTTTTCATTAGAGGGAAATGAAATGAAGCTTTCGAGGATCTGCAGACTCAGTGAGACAAACATCAGAGCAGACGTTACTAGAAGCGTCTCTGACTGGAAACATTAACGTTTGCAGATTGTTCGGTGTGTGTTTGACCTGCAGCACATGTTCCTGCTGTCGCTCTGCAGTCTGTCAGCTCACAGCTCACAGCTCAGGAAACTACTTCCTGTTCTCACTGATGAGCACAGAGAGATGAGACGTGTACCGGAAACAAACAACAAGACTTTAGAGAAATGACACAAAGAAAATAACCAGAAGGAAACGGAAATATCAAGCAGAGACGAGTCGAGTCAAACGCTGCAGAGATGAGATCAAACAAGAAGAGATGAGACTTCTAGGAAAGGGAAGAGGCTTCCTGGTAAATATTAGTTTGGTATTTAGATATCTGCTTGAACACCAAACAATACAAGAATGGATAAATATAGTCAATTATATTATGGAAACTTTCTCTCTCTGTCTCTAGTAAACCCTTACTACCAGATTTTGTCTTCCTGCCCCTTTAATTTTACTTTATATGCATATTGAACTCCCTTCTTTTCTTTTAAATATGTATTATTATTGAATCTTTTCTAAGCTGTTCTGGACTCACCTGTCTCTCCTCTTATTGCTCTCATGCACACTCTTCATCTCTCCCAAACTATATAAAGCTCACAAATCTTGAAAATGTAAAAATAGCAGAAGAGACGATATTAAAGGTTTGATGAATATGTATTATAATCTGCAGTCCAAGAAGAAGAAAAAGAAGAAGAAGAAGAAGAAGAAGAAGAACAGATCAAACATTGTTGATCCTTGGAGATAAATTCATGTTTCAGCAGCACAGAGACAGAATAAAGATGTTTGAATGAAAGATGAGCTGTAGATATGTGTTCATGCCGTCTGGTTAAAAGTAAAATCACTCTAGAGATTGATTGTTGATATTTGAACTAAACTTTGTGCTCCGTCAGAAGCTCCACCACCCGAATTCATCAACACACATCACCATGGCAACGACTAAAAGAGAAGAGAGAAAATGTGTTTTCTGCAAAAGAGAAATGTGTTTGAATCCAGAGCGATGTGTCAGCTGTTCATCGGTCAGCAAACGTTTTCTGAACATGAAGAGAAGAACGAATCTTTCACTGATTGAATGATTCATTTTTCTTTTTCTCTAAATACTGAAGTAGAAGAATAGGTCTGAAGTTTTAGAAGCAAACTAAAATAAAGCTGAAAGCAGCAGTGAACAGGAAGTTCCTCCTCACAGTGCTGTGTGTGTGGTTCATCAGAGTTATGACTTCCTGTTTTATGGAGCCACACCCACCAGGTATGAAAGAGGTGAATCATTTTGAGAACTCTTCATCTCCAAGGTGTTAACATGATACTGACTGAGGTTGAAGTGAGTGGGATTAAATCTGTAGGAGGAGTTTGTTAAAGTACGAGGGGCGGAAATGGAGCCAAAATCGCCAAAAATTCTAATTGGCGCCAAAAATTCAAATCAAAATGGCCGACTTCCTGTTGGAGTTAGAGTACGGGTTTAAGAGACTTTTTTGAACGTCTTTACATGATATGTATGCACACCAAAGTTTGTTTGTCTACGTCAATCCAGAACCAGGGGCTCAATCTTTAAAAATGTGCCAATGTTCCACCCTCGTCAAAGAGTCCCCTTCCTTAACAGACAGACATAACTAACCCTAACCCTTCCACACACTGAAGTCCAGAGGTGTCAAACTCATTTTCATCATCCGGATCATTAAAAAGATGGAGGGAAGGAACGAAAAGAAGACAGAAAGAAAAAACGGAAGAGAGGAAGTATGGGAGGATGGAAGGAAGTAAGGAAGGAAGGAAGAAAGGACGGACAGAAAGAAGGAAGGAAGGACACATGGAAGGACAGAAGGAAAGAGAGATATAAGGAAGAACGGGATGAAGGACAGATAGAAGGAAGGACAGAATGAAGGAAGGAAGGAGGGAAGAAAAGAGGGAAAGAAGGAAGAAAGGGAGGAAGGAAAGATGGAAGGAAAAGAACACAGGAAGAAAAGGGTTAGATTGGACTCCTCGGCGGGCCGGTTCTGGCCCACGGGCCGCATGTTTGACGCCCCTGCTGTAGTCAGTTTTATGATGGATTTATTGGGCACCACTGCTTCCATTGACAGTATGAGAATAGGGTAAAACTAAAATGAGTGTGATAAACATCATTAATATACATTTCCAACACGTATATATGCCTCATAAAGCCTTCCTGAAACATAGTCTTCTTCCCTTCCACCTCCCTCCTTTCCTTCCTTCCTCCCTCCCTCCTTTCCTCGTGTATATGCCTCATAAAGCCTTCCTGAAACATATGGCTTACAAACATAGCTATCAGCCTAGCTTAAGCCTAGCTAAGCCCAGCCTAGCTTAACATAGTAGGTTACATAGTGAGCAATCAATAACACTTAACCCTCGTGTCGTCCTCCCGGGTCAAATTGAACCCGTCTGTTTTGACTGTTCCTTCCTTTCTTCCTTCCTTCCTTCCTCCTTTCCTTCGTCCTTCCTTCCTCCCTCCTTTCCTTTTTTCCTTCCTTTTCGCTTTCTTTCCTCCCTCCTTCCTTCTTTCCTTCCTCCCTCCCTCCTTTCCATCCTTACCTCCTTCCTCCTTACCTCCTTCCTTCTTTCCTCCTTCCCTTCTTCCTTCCCTCCTTCCTCTCTCCTTTCCTTCCTTCATCCTCCCTCCCTTCCTTCCTTGACTCGAGGACAACAGGAGGGTTAATACAAACATGGCTGAACTAGCCATCCACACAAGATATACATATAAACACAAATATAAGCATCTTATTCAAACAGTACTTACAGACAACGCTTCTCTTAGTGATTCAAAGGAAGATGTACGTGGATGCTTTAACCGCTCAGTTCACAATGTGCCTTCTATCAAAGAGTGAAAAGAGAAGAACAAGATGGCTGCCTACAGGGGTCA